>NC_040903.2:16631394-16934424 GCF_004126475.2 Phyllostomus discolor
AAAATATAATATATAGTTAGTAACTGCTCAATCAATTTTAGTTGATTATTAAATTCCCAAATGAGAACTTTAATGTACTCATGCATATTAATATTATGCTCAGTCTTCCAGATGTCAAGATTCTATCTCTCAGTATTGTTTCACTTATACTATCCCTTTATCTCTTTTTGATGAACAGAAAGAAACAAGCAAAATAAATTGATATACTTTTTCAAATGGGGCACATGGTGGTGTTGGTGGTGTTTTAGTTGCTACTGTAGTTCCCCCTCTTCTTCCTTCTCCTCCTCTCAGCTGATAGCAGAAAATTGCTCGGTGTGGAAAAATAACTTGTATTTGGTGTCAAAAAAAAATCACACATTTGACATCAGAAAACACCACACAGCACGATAAAAGTTATATAACATATCCTGCAATAAAAATAAGTTTTAAGATTTAGCAAATTATGCATGGATATATTTATACTACCAAATTCCTCATTATTAATTCCAAATTCCAATGTAAATGAGTTTGACAATGCTAAATTTTATCTGACAATCCTAAGTATAAGGCAAGTGCCCCAATGCCATAGTCACGGTTTTAAATCAGTTTTTGCCTGATCGTGCACTTAAATTCGGCTTATTGCTAAGTTCCTCTCTGTTGGCAGAAGAGAAAAAGCAAGTTAGGGAATTACAAGTTAAGTAAACAGCATAAATACATCAACTTTAGAGACCTGGCTTTAAAATTGCCCATTTATCCTAATGTATTAACACTAAATTATCTTGTCTCCCACTAGCATGTACTTGAGATTCAACGTTTGTATATAAGTTAATTGTTTCAGACTTAACAATTATGCTTTTACGGAAAGATATCCTACAAGATTGTTAGTTCCTCAGGCCCTATCACAAAACTATTTGGCACATAATAGAATTGACCTGCTTGTTAACATACCTTTACACTTAATGTACACTTTAGAATGCAAGACAAAGTGGACACATTTTATTCTTCCCTTTTTCATACCTGGGAGGGCAGATGAGTAGCTTCTAGTACAGGACTCACTCAGTATTTCATACTAGAAAGATTTTGGCCTCCCAGCTGAACTTGCTATTTGTATAATTACAGGTTTTGTAAGTTTACTCTTAGCATCTCAAAGTTGCTCTCTAATCTACAGAGAGTAAATTGTCATCTGATTCTTCTTTTAAAGGACTTCTTCTTTTTATCTTTTGATTTATAATTTGCCTTAAAGCTCTTTCTGCTGATCATTCACTGCATTTTTTCAAACATTTTCTGAGCTGATTGTAGGGATATGAGGATGAAGAAGGGGAAGAGGAGGAGGAGGAGGAAGGAGAAAGAGGAGAACAACATTCAGAGCACTGCAGTTCCTGAGCATGGGTTAGGTACCAAGAACTGTCTATGCATTGCAGGGGGTATTAATCCTTACCTCAGCCCTGTGAGTGAGATGGCAGTTCCGCTGTGTAGAAGAAGGGTATGAGCCACACAGTGGTTATCTGAATTCAAAGCACCTGTTTTTGTTCATAATGCTATGGTGTGGTCCGGAAATCCCATAGATAGACTAGTTGAGAACTGAAATATTTTAGCATGCCTAAGCAATTAGTTGGAATCGACAGAAGCAGATAATTCAATTGAAAAATGACTCGCATAAAACTAGTCCTACATAATGAACCAATGGAAAATAAAAATGTCATTCTAGGTTTCAGATTTTTACCTTTTTGCTTGTTTCTTGTAATAGTTACACCAACATTTGCAAGATCATTATGTAATTTGAACAATGGAAACATAAAGAGATTAATTTTAACAAAATGACAGTAAGTTTAAAAAAAAGGCAGTAAGAGGTAAATCAGGTTCTCAAATATGGGTCATCCAACTTGGAGTCCATTACATTTTTTAACATACTCCCCCCTCAATACTATTGTGTCCATTGCATTTCATATTTTATTTGTTGCAATAAGAGTTTAAATTGATCTATTTCCAGATTAATTACTTAAAAATTATGTTCTCTAAAATTTCTCGTCCTAATGCAACACATTGCAAAAAAACCTGCAAAACGTTCTAAGTCACATTTAGTACATCAGATATTTTATAGCACTTGTACAATTGTGGAGACTGCAGAATGACAATAATAAAAACCATAAAAATATTGGATAAATATGCAGCCAGCATGCTTTGAATGATTGTTACATGCCTGTGGCAGCGCTCAGATTTTTGCATAAATTTCCCTATTTAATCCAGCAAAATAGAAGAATGATAAGAATAGTATGGCTGGCTTTCCTGAACAAAGTTATTGCTGTAGTCTTTCATATTTAATAGTTTCAATGATACATGAATTTTTCCTCCCCTAGTTTCAGCCAATTTGTATAAAACAGAGAAAATTCACATACAGGAAAAATGTGGAAGCACACTATTGCAAATGTTCAAAAATACACATGAAGATAACAGAATAAATGAGGCATTAACACAGATTACTGTCTCACTGGAACAAAATAAAAGAGGAAAGTTTACCTCATTACTCCATTATCCACTCGTGAAATGACCATCATAAACTCCTGAGAGATATCATGGACATTTAAAAATGTCCAACCTCCACAGATTTTCATTCACCTTTTAGTATATTAATGCCATAGTCATTTCTTTCAGAACCTCATCAAAAATAGCTGAATGTTATTACCAAGATCAGAAAAGGAATTACTACTACTAGATGTCCCTATAGCCTTCCAGGAGTCCCAACAAAGGACTTATTAAAGTGGAATCTAAACTCTGGAATGTTCATTCCTTGCCATGGAATCTTTAATGCTCACTGCCTTTTTAAATCTTTTTTCAACTTTGATTTTCATTTGCTTTTAATTTTCAAGTGTCTGTGTTTCAGGTAGAGAGATGTGTTACTGGGCAGGAGTCTGGCCCCAAGGGTGTCTGCCTAGGGCCAGCTGTAGTGTGCGGGTTCTTGACTTTGTGTAGGAAAGGTTTCACTACACACGTCCAGGTGACTTCAAGGATGCATTTATTCAAGCTGGGGACAGTGAAACAAGGAAGGGCTCAGCATAGAAGAAATAAGAGCAGAGCCTAGGCGGGGCTGCCTTAGCTCACTGGGAAGTCAAAGAAAAGGGACTTTGGGGACAAGCTGCCAGCTGCCCACTGCCTTAGAGTTTAGGAGACACGTGACTGTGATGAAAGAAGTGCGGGAAGAATGGAAAGGAAATGGCACAGGCTGCGCTCCAGGGGGAGAGCTCAAGCACCGGGTCCTTTGTCTTGAGGCTTTTATCTCTCTCTTGCAAGTGGGGACCTTAGGGGACGTCTTAGGAGGGTTTCAGTAGAATATTCATCAGTTCTCCAAGTGTGCCCTTTCAGGGTCACGGTCTCCTCCGACTGGTCAGTAACTGGGCAGGGTCTTAGTCATTGCACTTGGTTCCGACCTCACCCACCTGCTTTGGCTGCTTTTCTGGGCCTGGAGCTGAAACACAACTGAGGCCTAGTTGTTATCTCTAGGGAGGTGACCTTTTGTGTCTGGCTGTAAACTGCTTGGCCATTGTGTTCAGCTCTCAGTCTCAGTTTCCCCATTCCCCTTGCCAAGGAATTTTCCTAGCTTCTCACTATCCTGGTTTCCAAGTTTAGATCAATGCCCAGCACTGAGAGAGTCAGCACTGGTCACAGTGGCAGAAAACCTCAGTCACAGGAATTCTGGTGCAGCAGAGAGTGTCCAGATTCTTACTTAGATAGAATGTGTTTCCATGTTTTCATACACAGATATCATATTTAGTTTCTACACTTCATTTTGCTACCAAGCCTTTGCAAAACTGTTTCTTCATCTTGGAACACTATTTCTTACCTGATGAACTCTTACCTACTTGCTTTTTGGTCACTTCTTTCAGGAAGTCTTTCTTGGCCCTCCACACCCAGAACAGGAGCTCCTTCTTTGCATTTCTGTGGGTTCCTGAGATTACATCATCGGTGGATTTCTCCTAGGCTGATGAACATTCTTATTTACGTATCTGTGACTACCCAGTTCTCTGATTGTCAGTACCTAGCATATTGCCTGGAAAACATGGTTTCAGCACGTGGAGGAGTCACTTGTTGGATGTCACTATATGTCTGTGGCTGGCAGTGCCATCCCACTGGTGACCTTACCACTGATTCCGCCACTCTCTGCCACGCTGCTCAAAGGAGCCTGGGGTCTGGTTGGTGATGCTGAGGGCCTGCCTGAGCTGCAGCTCCTTACTCTCTGGATTTTCTTGTGTCTGCTTTTATTTACTTTTTTTTTTTTTTTTTACACAAGGATGAGTCATTTCAGAGAGCAATTGTGGCTTCTCTTTTTGTCCAAACAGGGATTTCCGGCTGCTCATAGTGTGGCTACAGAAGTGGAGTGGAGGAGAGGGGTCAACTGATCCGTGTACAGTCCGTGTGCCCGTTTACAAAGTTCAGACTGTCCTGTAGCGTGTGGTGAGTCAATGGAGGGTTTTAATTAAGAGAGAGGCAAGATGAGATTTCCTTTTAGATGGATCCCTCTGCTGGCTCTGCAGAAGCTGGATTTGGGGAGAAAAATACTAGAGGGCAGGGCAATCCGTGATACGGGTATTCAGCACTATGGACCTGTGTATGAAGGGCCTACACGAGAGGCCAGTGAAACTGTTTTCTGTACCGGGCCGGACAGTACATGCTCCAGGCTCTGTGGGTCGTACGGTCTCTGCTGCAGCTGCTCACTGCTACCTCTGTCGCTCAAACTTGAGACAAAATGTAAATGAATGAGAGTGTCTAGCCTCCAAAATCACTTTATGGAAACAGAAATGTAAATTTTATAGAATTTTCATTCATCACATAGTATTAATTAGTTTTTTTTTCAATCATTAAAAATGCAAAAGCAATCTTTGCTGAACACACAAAAACTGACAGAAGGCTGGATTTGGTCCATGTACTATGGTTTGCTCACAACTGGCCTATTCCATCATTTTTTTTTTTTAGTAGAAGAGAGGAGGGATTAAAATAAAACATTTAAGAAGGACAACAGTGTTGACTTCATGGACTCTTAGACTGGTACATGCCAAATAGTAGATAAGCAAGCATTTTTGAATGAAGGGCAATGTGTCAGAACTTGATGGCACCATATTCTAGTGAGAGGTGAGGTAAGACTAAATGTCACAGTTTCAGTTTTTGTGACTTAAGGTACTGTGAAGTCATTAACCGTTGTGGAGAATTCTGGAAATGGAATTGTTGCAGGGAGCAGAAACAGAAAATGTTTGCCTTCTTTTCTGCTTTGTTGATTTTTCTACCCCAGGCTAGGTATTAACTAGTTTGAAACTGATTAGAGTTTTCTACTTAACCTCTGTGATATCCAGAGTTTGTGTGCAGACCCCTCTAGAACCCTTTTCAGTTGACAGATTCTCTTATTGATGTATTTCCTGTAGGGTATTTACACCTCAACTATGAGTTCCTTTAGTTGAGAACTTTCCTTTGAAATGTTTCTACTGGAGAAAGAAGAGATATTTCCCAAAGAATTTTGTTGTTAGCACCATCATTATTATCTTGAAGTAAAGACATGAGTAGTCATAGTTACTAGTGAAGAAGCAGGTAGAAGAATTATGCCACTTGTAATACTATTCCAATCTCTAATTCACTTTGTCCTAGGTTTCCCAAGGCCACAGTGAGGAGTGCCATTGCAATCCCTCCCCACTTTTCCATGCCCCCTTCTCCTTCTTCCATTTTGCTTCTGTCATATTTTAATGACTTCTCCCAGCTTCCCCTTCTGTTCCTCTTCTTCTTACCCTCCTCCCCCTTTCCCTACTTCTTCCTTCTGATTCATGGGCATTAATACCCTTGGGACTTGTGGTTTCCAGTAATAATAGTAATCAAAGACTAATATCTGCAGTGAAACTTAAATATTTTACTTCTTAGTAGGTATATACTAATTAATATTTTCAGAATGAATTAATTTACCCTGAATTCAAAAAATAACAGTGGAGGTGAAAAGGAACATGTCAAAGGCAGCATGGTTGAAATTCATCTGCTAATTCACACTCATGCAAAACATCTGAGCAAAAATGTAACATCATATTGGTGCAACCAAACAAAGAATCTAGTTTAAGGAGGGAAGGGTCTGCATTTTGAAGGTAGCTACAAGAATTGGGTCTCAAAGATTATCGCTTTTCTAAGATAAGCAGATTTTTATCATAGAAGAGATCTATGAAATTCAAAACCATAGAAAACCCAAAAAACTTCTAATTAAAAAATGGCATAGGGGAATCTTCCACTCTGATTAAGTCAATTGCTTTCTGGCCTAGTTTTATGAATTAGAATTGCTTCTGCTTACTAATGGCATTACATAAAACATTAAAATATTTCTACAAATTAAGGTTATAGAAGTTAATAAGGACGGGGTCCCTAAGCATTATTGAATACATTGTATATAACATTTGAGCAACTATTCAGGAGTAAAAGTAGGATAAATATCACATTATCATTGAATTCAGTTCTGTACATAAATTAGTTTGGAACGTCTTCCAGTATTGTTTTTATTTCTTTAGTCTTCCAAATTACTGGTTTTTAATCCCTACTCTGAAATAGTTTTTAGTGTTTTCTCTTTTTATATTTCTTATTTCTAATTTCTCTCTTTACTTTTATCTATATGTAAAATATATTTTTAAAGAATTTGTGTTGATTGACTAGAATACTTCACACTCAATGATTAAAATCAGAGCTGAAGTATATGATTTTGAGGGTAACCCTCTTTTTCTTCCCAGCACCTGAAACAAAGCAGACAAAAAAACTCAGATTGAAAGGCATGCAGCCATCATTTGGATCCTGACTCTCATAATTATTTAAAAAAATTAGTTGAAACTGGTATAAAATCTAATAATGAATAGTTCTTATGAATAGAATTCAGTAGTTAATTCTTTTATTAAGTAATGCATTAGTTTTTTTTCAATATGTATTTGTTAAATTCCTATTATAGAGAAGGCATTGTGCTCAGCTCCTTCAACGATAGAAACTATTGTAAGGCAAGCGACCTGCCCCTGAGAAACTAAGGGGTGAATGATACATGCACACTTTTCGGTGCACATTTGGATATCATGCATGGCAATATAAAATGGAAATATAAAAATACCTCAAAGACTAAAAAAGTAAATATTGAGCATAAAACAAAGCAAATATTTGAGTAGGTACCCCAGAATGGACTTTTGAGAGAAATATCATTTTATTTTGATTTTCAAACATAGAATTCATAAAGGCAAGGATTAGAGAGGAGAGGTAGATGAAAATTTATTTATTCTAGGATTTCGGGCAAAGAGAAGTTTATGTAAATCAATGAAGACTGAGAAAATAGAACCAATAAGATAGTTCGAATTTACTTTATGGCAATACAAACACGGTTTTATAGAGGTTAATCTTGGAGCTATGATGTGGAAAATGAAAACTCATTGCAATTGAGATATTAGAATGATGCATAATATCAGTTCTATTTTTCTCCCTGAATCTGGCCAAGGATAATGATGATAATGATAATGATAATCTTAAATAACAGCCACAATAAACATTTTTAGTGCTTACTACATGCCAGACACTTCTAATAAACTGAAAATAAGCCTATATGTTATGTACTATAATTTAGCTTATTCTACAGATGAGTAATTGGAAGCACAGAGATATTAAGCACGTTGCTCAGAATAACACAGCTTCAAGGAGGAAGAGCCAGGATGTAGAACACGGCACTTCAATCTCTTTGCTATTTGGAAAAAGACGGAAAGAGATAACGAAGAGCAGAATACTGATGAACAAAACATGTCCAAAACTGAAAACTGAAGTTACGAACTTTTCCAGTTCTCTTTGTGCTTCTAATCTCAGTCAAACCTCACAGCAACCCTTTACTCCTCCACCTCTCTCATTCTAGTTTTATGTTTGTGTTGTACACCTTCATATCATTCCTAAGAACTCTTCTGTTTGGCTCATTTGTAGTGACCTCACACTAGTCCTTGATCATCTCTGACCTGCCTTACTGCCGTAGGTATCTAACCAGTATCCCTGCCTCCCAATTTCCCCCTGTCTCTCCAAATACCCACCACTATGTAGTCAGTGATCTTCCTGATAGGCAATTAAACATGACATGCTCTTACCAAACACACACACACACACACACACACACACATACACACAAAATCCCCAAAACGGGTGTCATGTCCCTCACAGCCCACGTTATAGAGTCTAAATTTCTTCCTTTGGGCACAAAGGCTTTACCTAAACTAATAGGCCTCCTTTTTGCTCAACAATACGTCCCAACCATGTGTAGAGACTAACGTGTGTTTTCAGAAAAGCTTTAAATGTAGTGATTTTTTTCAAATGGTCAAAGTGCTTTCATATCTACAAACTACAGTTTTCATGCTTTTGCCTGGATCCACCTGGTGAACTGTTCCTTTCATTTAAATGTTCAAACCGGGCCTGACCTCCTTTCTGAACCCTTCCCAAACCCAGCAATCAAAATGTGTTTTGCTATTTGCAAACATGGACCCCTATGTACTGACTCTTAGTAGAGCACTTACACCACTCCCAAGATTTCTTTATTTAAATCCTGACTCTACTGGTAAGATCTGCGAAGTCAGAAACAATGTCTTCTTGGTGTTGGTGTTGGTATTCTCAGGGTCCCAGCACAGAACTCGGCACCTAGCAGAGGCTGAATGAATAAAACATTAATTGATGAGAAGGACTGTAGGTGTAATCAGAAGATTCTGGCTCCAACAGTTTACTCCCTCTGTAAAGGAAAAAAACAGCATGTGATCGAAGAAAACAGGTTTCTCAAAAGCCTTTCCACTGACTATACATGACGTAATCTAGTTATATCTTGGGTCACAGAAACCGTGTAGGATGGGACAGAGATTTTGCATTGTGTTTGTGCCAGCGCCTGAGCTTTAATCTAATACTTCCAAGGGAGACAGTCTGAATTAAAGTGGTTGAGAAGTGTCACAGGTGGCTGTTCTCTGTCCCCAGAAGATGCCTAGAAAGCCAGATTTCAGGAGATGGGGGTGGGAGGTCCAGAGCAAGGCAGAGAAAAGGGCGGGGGTGCCCCAAGAAAAATCCAGGAAGGCAGAAAGGAAAGCACAAGATAACTAGCTGCCATGATGAAAAGGTTTCATTTTTCAAATCTCTTTTCAATCTAATTTGCACCATGTGAAACGTTAAGATCTATTTCTAGGCTGAGTAATAAGCTGTAGTGCAAAATTTGGATAAACAATGGCCTTAATTTTTCCATAAAAATATTAAGACAAATTCATTTAATTATCATAACCACACACACCTGGGTGCGGGTTCGACCCCGATGGATTGCCACTTCCCGCCTGACCTGGGCGTTTGGCCCGGAGCCCCCAGCACACCTGGAACCCACGCGGGCTGCCTGCTGCTCCCTCCCCCGCGCAGCGCTGCATGTCGCTCCGCTCATTTTCTGATGTGGGAGGCGATGCGCGGGCTTCGCTCTGCCCCGAGGGAATGGGATTCTGACAGGCACTTTATCTCAGCACATTGAGTCTCATGTGAAATCGTCACTTTCTCTTGCCGCCTTGCGAGTTAGTTCAATACCATGACGGGATCCACTGTGAGAGTTTGCACAGAAGCCGAACCAGGAGACTGATGTTTTTGGGAAGCACACTGGGTTTCCCCATTCCTGAAGAGCAAGGAATCCAGGTGGACCAGGGCAGGACAGCAAAGCTGGGCCCTTTCACAGTAAAACAAATTGTTTTACTTGAACAGCTTTTTGTGTGCTCACACATATTGTCTCAGTGAATGTTTACAAACTATTATTACATCCCCCGTGTTCATTGTCAGAAAAAAATAGGTTTTGGCAAAGGGCTGAGAAAGATGCATTAATTTCTAGGCACACTCCTCTTGGTATTACAGTGGAAAAATGAGTTTATGAAAGTCCCAATAGACAAGTGCTAGTGATAAAGAAAAATAATAAAATTTAGGTGATTAGTCCAGAAAACCTAATTATCACTACATGGAGAGCCTCCCAATTCATGCATTTTGGGGAAATGTTCATTAGTACGCATGTCGCTATTTGACGACCAAACTGGTATTTTATTGAATGGTCACTTCCTCTTGGCACCTGCTCTATTCTGCATTTCAACGACTAGTGTCTTATAGAAATGGAATGTTCACACTGTTTGGAATGAGGTGTCAAATGCATCTTGACATCAAGTTTTGGGCACAACGATCTGATAGAGGTGGAGTGGCATTTGTATCTATTCATTTCTGTAATTGTTTCTATCTCTTTTATACAGAAAACCTATTTGTCATATTTTGTTACTGACCGCTCATCCTCAGTCCTCCAGACTCTCATTAAAATTACTATAAGCAGATAAATAAAGAGATAAAGCCACAGGGCACAGAGAATGAAAAGGAAGACAGCAGCGCAACATTGTGAAAGCTGCAGTGTAGACAGTTCAGTGGCAATTGACTTTGTGCAACAAGATCCCGTGACCCGGCTGAGAGGGAGGCCCAGAAACTGGGTGATGGGTGTCAAATACCTCCAGGAAGGCTTGGAAACTGGGGGATCCACTTAACTCAGAAGTTGGTGGTGCAGATGGGGCTAGAAACGGGTTTCTTCTCCAGTGTTTGAGAAACACAGGTTGGATGCTCTCAACCCCTCCCACCTGGATGACTTTCTGACCCCCACCTTACCACACCCAACTATGGCCAATACTGGTTTTAGTCAGTGGCGACATCAAACTAGCAATACTTTGGTTCGGACACACCCTACATATTTGAGGGTGGGAATGTAACAGGGTGCAGCCAAGAGTGGGGCCCCCAAATAAGGATTTGGAATGGGGTCCAGAACTCAAAGGCATCCAGGAAATATTAGAAAGATATATAGGATGTCCTCACCTCGCCCCTACCACAGGTGTGAATTAGGGGTGGGATACAGGGAGCAGGACCATTGAGTTGTTTTGCATAGCAACAGTTTTGCAGCTAACCTTTAGAATGGTCATTTAACATATCTATAACCTTTAACTGGTTGCATAGATATGCTAAATAGTTGCGGCCAAGCTTTGAGCCAGGGAGATGGGAGTGACTTCCACCCAAGATGTAACTGGGAGGCAACTCCCCCTTGTTACAGCACTTGCCTGAGAGCTTGGAGACGATTGGCTCCACGCCATGGGGCCACACCTCCCCAGACTTACCTTGGCAGCCCGGAAAAGATGAAAAACATCGGAGTGCTGGCGAGTATAGCCAATTGTAGGAGGAGTTGGAAATGGGGCTGTAGAGGAAGATTGGTGGGGATTTAAATCCACACTCGGCAGCCGTTGAGGAGAGAACCACACAGCTTTGGCCAGAGTGGGGACCCTTGCAGCTTTGTGGAGAGAGAGAACCATGCAGCTTTGGTGAGAGTGAGGACCATGTGGCTTTTGGGTGCTCCTTTTTTTTTTTTAAAGATTTTATTTATTTTTAGAGAGGGAAGGGAGGGAGATAGAGTGAGAAAAACATCAATGTGTGGTTGCTGGGGGTTATAGCCTGCAACCCAGGCATGTACCCTGGCTGGGAATCGAACCTGCGAACCGACTTTGGTTCGCAGTCCGAGCTTAATCCACTGAGCTACGCCAGCCAGGGCTAGGGTGCTCCTTTTTGCCACGTAGGTTAGGAAGCAGGAGAGACTTTGCCTGGAAGAAAAGGGGTGAAAGGACTGTTGCTGGTGGGCCATGAGAAGGTGCCACACGGCTCTGGATTAGCTGGAGGCCCTGGCAGCTGATGGTGCCAGAAGCCTGAATCACAGACTTCTGCTTCTTTTCCTGAGATACGGTACCCCAGATTAGGGCAGAGGGAGAAGGAAGGACTGTGTGCGTCTGTGGGTATCCTAAAAGACTTTAATATTTTAGTGAAGACATTGGGTCACTACTTTATGTCTGTATAGCTTTAAATAAACATTCCCTTTCCTTTTCACTAATCTCTGGCATTAAGAGATATCTTTCCTCTGGCAGCAGGTATAACGAACCTAGTGGGGGGTCCTTTTGGTAATAATGTATTGTACCCCGCCCCTTGGCCCTGTTCTGTAACAGGGATATCAGCAGTAAAATCAGGGAAGTCAAGGAAATCTCAATATTAAATAATGTGTTCTCCCTCAACCTCTGTCTCTACTGCAAAAAGCACTTCACGATAGGGGATTTGGTAGCTCCTTTCGGGTGAAACTCCCAGCTCCAAATAAAATACTTGGGTATGCTGAAGTTTAGTGAGCAGTCAAAAATAAAATCACCAAGCTTCCTCTTCATTGAAGTACACCAGTTAACAATCCCTACAAATGTAAAATATCTCCAATTTGAATTTCATTTTCTAACCCTTCCATGTGAGTTCACAGCTATGAATCAATAGATGTTGAACAAAGGGAAAATACACCAGATCACAAAGTCAAAAAAAAAAAATAGAAAACTAAAACAAAACAATGTAACTGCTAACACACCAGAGTGACCTGGAGAAATGATTTATTTTTTTAATGGGAAACTTATCAGAGGAAAGAGAAACAAAAAAAGAAAATTTACAAATAAGTTCTCAATAAAGTACTCAGGGAAATAAGAGCACTACTACAACCATGAAAGAAGAAAAAGAGAATTAAAAACATAAAAAGCCACCCCCCCCACTAGAAAACTCATTCAGGGACCTAAAAAATCTTGAAAACACATGATAGCACAAAGTTGTTAAAAAACATCAGTGTGAGAGTTTAAAGATGATAACAGTTAAGATTTCCCAGAAGTTAAAAGTAACAAAAAAGAAATGGAACTAAGGAAATAAAAACAAGAAATTTAGAGGATTAGTCTAGAAAACCTAATGTATAAATAATAGACATGTAGAAATTTAAAAGAGAGAAAACAGGTTTGAAAAAAATATTTAAAAAATTGTTATGATTGAATGTCATGAAGTTAGACTTTCATGTCAGTCAAATGGATGAGAGAAGACCCCCCCAAGATCCACCAGGCTCTCCTCTGTGGATCTGCGGACAGGTAACCCCGGCCACTTAGAAAAGTGATCATCCGATGGCAATGGGTTCTCAGTTGTCGTGTAATCTCAGAGCCAATGGGGCTCTGCCAGAGTGATTTCCAGACCCAGGCAAGTGGTTTATAAAGACATTTGTATATGTCCTCAAAGCTTTTATTCTCAAGTACTCTTTCATAAGAAAAGGGATCAGCTCCTTCCCTTAAAAAGGGCAATGCAGCCCTGGCTGGCATAGCTCAGTGGATTGAGCACGGGCTGTGAACCAAAGTGTCGCAGGTTCGATTCCCAGTCAGGGCACATGCCTGGGTTGCAGGCCATGACCCCCAGCAACCACACATTGATGTTTCTCTCTCTCTCTCTTTCTCCCTCCCTTCCCTCTCTGGAAATGAATAAATAAAATATTAAAAAAAAAAGGACAACACCACAGAAAAAGAAGTGGGAGGGATTCTCCAGCACAGGAGAGGTGAAGAATGCTGATGAAGAGAGGCCCCTGGGCTGAGGGCTTCAGACCAGGAAAAGCAACCGCTCCAGGGTGGGGCAAGACACAGAGATGCCTGACAAAGATGTTTCAATAGAATCAAAAAGTAACATCCAGGAAAATGTTTAAACATTTATATGCAATCACAGTGCTCTACATGGCTGCACTGTGAATGACACGTGGGCATTGTCTATTCTAGGAAGAGGGGGGAATTGGGGTTTGCACAGCTCTGTTGTGTAAGTAAACTAATCACACGCGGGAATCAAGGATAGTGAAAATACTTCACATGGTGACATAAAGAACAAAGACATAGCTAAACTTTTTGGAGCCAGTTGCCTCAGAGGAGAGAAGATTGGAGTTAGGGAACCGTTCCTTTTACTTATACCCTCTGCAAAACAGTTTGAAATTTCTGGCTTGATATAAGTATCATCTTGACTGAAAAAAATCAAACCTAATTAATTTAAAATAATATTTGGTAACGTTAATATCTCAATTGTCACAAGGTAAGTAAAAATGTTGAGAATAATAGCCAAATATATTGAAATATTGACCTTATTATGTGCCAGACACTGTGCCTAGTCCTTTATATATTAATCTGACTTTTAACCCTCACAACAGTACTTTGACATGAGTATTACTCTCTCTATTTTGTAAGCAAGTAAACTGAGTTTTGAGGAAGCTGCTGATCAATTATCCACAGTTCAAACATCTTCTACCTGCTGGGACTGCTGTTCAGGGCATGGTAATCTTCAGTAGAAGGCATACATGCAGGGATAATTAGTCATCCGTGGTACTGAATGAATGCATATATAGCTTAGCAGTTCTTCCTGAAATTTACCTTTACCTTGACCATGAATCTACTGGGGCCAAGACCTCATGAAGTTGGAACATTACTAACTAGCAAATTCATTCTTTTAAATCAAAAAATGAGGGTGAGAAACCATTAGCAAGAGTAACAATTTATTGTTTTTTTAGTTTTGTTAAACTAAGCAGTCATTTAAATTCACTTCCAACCCAACCTCTGCTCTTTCGCATGGTAAACAGGTAACATACATCAACAAAAACAAATAATGATTTTCTGAACCTCTTTTGCTACCAGAGCTCTGCCCATAATTTGAAAGTATAGCAATCATTGCTTTGCAGTTAATTGTTTGTAAGTGCTCTTTAAGGCCTGCCTTATGACATAATTAATAAGCTGTGCTAATTATCTGATTTTCACATCTAGAGTAGAAAAACCACTGTAATATATTGAATGTCATTAAATTAGACTACTTATCTCAAAATGGAAAAAAATATGTATTTTAAGCATTTTACCTGCCAAATTGCCAGTCTTCAAGGAGGGCCAGCAGTGGTATGCAGCTTTCATCCTAGAAACATCTGAGATATCCATGCTATGCAGCTATTGGGTTGCCTAAAAAATTTCGTTAGTTTCTTCCCATAAGATGGCGCTAGTAGCACTTAATTTTCTTTAACTTTATTTGAAACAATTTTGTTAGATTGTCTAGTGACTGCTGTCATGTAAGTATGCATTAAAAAGAAATTTATCAAAGTTGGTGAATTTTTCTATAGCCATTTTAATATTGGAGATGGAAGAAAATATGCAACATTTTCACCATGCTATGCTTTATCATGTCAGGAAAGGTAAAAACACAACTGAAAAGCAAAAAGAAAATGATTTGAGCAGTGTATGGAGAAGGTACTGTGACCGATTCAACATGTCAAAAGTTGTTTGTGAAGTTTCATGCTAGAGATTTCTCGCTGGACAATGTAGACCAGTTGAAGTTGATAGCAATCAAATCAAGACATTAACTGAAGAACAATTAGCATTCTACCGCACAGGAGATAGCCAACATATTCAAAATTTTCAAATCAGTAATTATTGGTGAAAGTGAAAAATGTCTTTCATTTTTTGGAAATAATTAAGCGGACTTTTGGCCAATCCAATGTCATCTATTCTATCAGCATGATTCTAGTTTAGTATTGGAAAAAGAATTCAATTTGATAATCAAAGATAACTCATCGCTGAGTAAGGATGTGCAAACAATGGTTTCAAATCCTTTGAATTTAGTATCTTGCTCCTTTTAAGCTCACAAGATTCTGTCTGCTAGGTATACTATTTTTATCTCGCACTGCAGATGGGGACACTCAGGTACAAAAAGAGCAAACAACTATGCTAAGGCCTCCCAGCTTGAGGTAAGGGGTCATAAGGGATCAGACCTACAAGTCGCCTGTCACACTCTGGCTTTGGTGTTTGTGCTCTCAAAGTGACTCCAGGGAGAAACGGGGAGAAATTATGGAATAGGGCAGGTACATTACTATTTCAGTACTGCATTTGTAAGTTGAGTGACTTGAGTTAAATACTTTGTCTCTCTGGGCCTCCATTGTTCTGTCTCTGAACATGGGTTAATAAGGATACATAGGGGACTGAATGACAATATGTGTGTGAGCAATTTGTAAACTCTCCAATCATATATAACACTATTTACTTTTAAGGGAAGCAAATTCACATTACTGACGTCTTTAGAGACACGGGTTACCAGCTAAAACATAGACTGGCAGAAGAGGCAGGAGCATGTTTATAACTTCTGACCTCTGTAATTCTACAGAGCTGAACTTAAGACTCCTTTTAAATTAGGGACAATTGAATGACAGTGTGCACCGCCATGGGGATTGCAGAGTGTGGTAAGACACATCAATAAGCTCACCTATGAGCAATGGAAATCGAGAACTTGGAGAGTCAATGAGATTTTCAGGCTTAATAGGACAAGTGTAATTAACTGCATATTAGGTCTTCTTTCCCACAGGACTGCAGAGGAAATTGGCCTTTGACAGAATAGCATAATTCAATCAATAATCACATGGAAGTGGCGAGGATAATTCAAAAATGAAGGCTGCGATGAAATGCACCAGAGAATGTGTACCCCTGACTACTGTGCTCGTTTTCTTGCCTTGAGCATTGCTAAGTAATGTTTTTTCATAACTCAAAAATTTCTTAAACTTAGGAATTATACATTTTGAAGGACCTGGGTGACTGTAAACCTTATAATTGAATACAACTCTTTCAAGGTCAGGAAGAAAATCTGTTCCAGAATCATCCACTGCCAGCTGCATTTTAAATTAAAAAAAAAAGAAATAAAATGGCAAATGTAACTTGAATAAAGAGTTCAGCCTTTTAATCACTGAAAACTCAATTTTTACTTAGTTAATTAGCAGCTGGCACATCAAATGATATACAGTGCCAATTCGGGTACAAAACAACATAAAAAATATAACTTATGAGTAGGTAGGAACATTTTTTTTAAATAAAGATCAGTGAAATTTTGCAATTGGATTGGGGCTCAAAACATGTTAATTTAATCTGATTTCAGCAGAGAATTAGTCAACTCTTTGAGAATCATAATCGTTAATGGCTATTTCTTGCAGTCTCCTTACTAAAACCTTCAACTGGCAGTTAAGCAAAGAGGAGAGAATTACTATGAAATTCAGTGTTACATTGCTGGCTCGAGGTTTGTTTTGAGTTTAGAGTTCATAAGTAAGAAAATCTATTTTATACATATATTTGGACCTTTATACCTGTGATTTCTTGCTGTTTATGTATATAGTTGTGATTTCTAATAACTAAGAATATAAAAAAACATTGCTAGGTAGAAAGATAATTTCTATTTTCTTAAGATCTTGTGCATGCTGGTCTTGCCAGCATTTTTATATACATGCAATGCTGAATATGCAAAGTGAGAGAAAAAGGTATAAGAACAGATGGAAAATAACTAAGTTGTGCTAAACTAGGCACTCAGGAGGAAGCTAGCAACGGAATGTATGCCAAAAAATGACAAAAAATTAAAAAACCGACTACAGAAATTGTGCCCCTAGAAAGTACAACACCTACCTGCATGGTCAAAATGGAAAGAAAATTTGAGGAGAGAACCTAAATGTTCTTGGAATTTCCCAGAATAGATTGGTGGGGCCTCTTTCACTTTTCACTATCACCTACAAAAATAAATTGCTTTAAAAAATCTTTCTATAACCTTTTCAAAAAGCTCTTAAAGCAGTATGTTCTTACTCTGGCTGGTGTGGCTCAGTGGATTGAGTGCTGGCCTTCGAACCAAAGGGTCACTCGTTGGATTCCCAGTCAGGGCACATGCCTGGGTTGCGGACCAGGTCCCTAGTGGGGGGAGCATGTGAGAGGCAACCACACATGGATGTTTCTCTCCCTCTCTTTCTACCTCCATTCCCCTCTCTCTAAAAATAAATAAATAAAATATTTTGAAAAACCTGTTCTTGAAGATGCAACCCAATTTTTATATGATCTTAAGTTGTGTGAAAATATAAAATTATTACTTTTTCTAATGCTCATTTGAATAATATTCTGTGTCTCTATTTCTTGTCTCTGACTGGTTGGAAGTCTTCCATAGCAATTTCTGTTTTTTAAAACAAAATAAAACGAAAAGTTAAAATTCCAATCACATGCACACACATTTCCTTTTTTTTTTTTCCTCAGCCCACTGCTGTGTGTGCATGTCTGTGGTTATAACGGAGTCTGCTGTTTCATTCTCCCTTCCGGCCCTTTTTTGTCTCAATCATCTAAGAATAGGAGAGAATGTAGAGATTCCCATATGTACCTGGCTCTCTGCCTAACATCTTTTTTTTTTTTTGGCTATTGCTTCTCTTCTGGTGAGCACTAATACTACCATTGCTCTAGAAATGGCAGCTTTCTAGCAGGGAATATTCTGAGATCTCCAGAGCCTGGCAGGGTAGTACACTCTTTAGTTATCTCCGGTAGGAGATGTATTCTGACTTGACCTGCTCCAAACCCAGTTTCCATAGGCTCTCCTCCATCCTCATTTCTGATGTCAGCCCTGGGTTTCATATGGTGAGACTCCAAGATAGTTGTATCTTGCCTACCTTCTTCACTGTTCAGGTAATAGTGCGAAATGCATGCATATTTACAAGTGAATCTTGAGGATGCTGGTTCTTGCTAACATTTCTCTCTCTGCCTTGCTGTCTTGTGCCAATGCGCTATTACTCATCTCAAATAGGACTGAAGGGCAATCCTGCTATATAAATAGGTATGTACCCAGGGATAAGATGTTAGTCTCAGTTCCTTTTAGTCATTTCTGACCTTTATGAATTATTTTATTGGAGCCTTCTCTTTCCCTTTGAACTTTCCCATGGGGCCATGGGCCTGTTAAGTCCTCAGATGCCACAGTGATTAACTATGTTCCGTGTGGCGATGTGAGACAACAAGATCATGTTCTGACCGCTCAAGCTCTCAGTCCTTTTACAGGCAAGGATGATGACTAAACACAGAAGAACCCAGTTAGTCCCCAGTGTCACTGCTGTTGTGATGATAGTCATTATTTCTCACCTTCATGTTCGTAATTGTCTATGAATTGATGTCCACCTATCATCTAATCTCTCCACAACATGACCTCCAAATTCTAAGAGACCCACAAACGTGGTAGAGCACGGTGTTCAGAGTCAAATTCTTGAGTTCAAATCTTAGCTCCACCATCTGCTTACTGGCTCTATGACTTTAGAGTTAATTAAATTAACTGCAGTCACCTCATCTGTAAACTGATAATCACAGAGCTGATTTTTAGGATTACAGGAAGAGTAATAACAGAATCTATGTAGACATACATAGTATTCAACAAATATTAGCTACTTTAATTGAGAAACTTTTTAATTTGGGATCCACTCTATGGTATTCCAATGGTAGAATATGTCTTCTGAGATTAGAATATGTCCTCCTCCTAATCAATTTTAAGGTAGACATGTTGTCCACATTTCACAAGGAGGAGATAGAGGCTGAGAGACAATAGAAGTTGCCTAAATTCCCACAGGTGGTAAGAAGAATAGTCAGAATTTTAACTCAATTTGCTTTGAATTTTAAAGCAAACAACAAACAGAAAGAAAAAAGAAATAGAAAACAAAAAATTGGTATTTTCCTTTTATGTGAGCATGCATTTTGTGATCAAGTTGATCCCTTCGATGGCTTTGCACATCCTTCAGTCTAAAGTCCTTTTCCGGGCAAATGAGTCTTTCTTGATCTGTTTTTTCCACATTATCTAAAAAGTAAATAAATAAAAATAAAAAATAATAACCTCCCTGAGCAACTGTGATTACATGAAGTTAGTTCTAGTTCTCTGAAACGGGCATGCGCTTCCTCCCCTCCATGTCTCCCCAGGTGCCATTCCGCCAGCCTGAGCTGCGCTGCCCCTTCCCTCACTGCAGTTCACCTGGAGACCTTTTGCCCAGTTCCAGGCTTACTTGAAGACTCTGCCTCTGCAGTCTTTCAGCACTGACTTTCTCAATACGCTTTGGTGACTTTATGTCCTTTTATTGTCATTGCATTTATTATGGTTAAAATGGACTATTTTAATTTATGGTGTGAAGTATAGTGTGGAAAACCTGAAATGATAAGCAGAAGACCTGGCTTTTTGTCATTACTAAATGAACAGTTTAGCTCATGGTTGATGTAAAAAAATACATGACCTTCATTTTTTTGCCTCAATTGTTTTTTAGGTGAGAAGAAAGAATTATCCCACGCATCATCTCGCATGTTGCACCCAGCATAAATAGTCAGCAAAAACTGAACAAGCTCTCCTCACTCCCTTCTATAGAAAAAGGGGTGTGCAGTTGCAGAAAAATTAATTTAAATGAATGTTTTGGTCCAAATTTAAAAAATTTTGTTAACATAGTTCTTATCTCCTTTTCTCTTGATTTTTCTCACATCTACCTCCTCATATTCTTTTTCTCCCACAGCATCTTAGTGAGAGAGATTTTTATTATACATATATAATTATATACATACATATGATTTTCATTTATATATGGTTATAATATTCATATAAGTCCATATTCACTATATGCCCAGATATATTTTAATTGCAACAGTACAATCCTTAGGCAAATTAAGTCTAATTCCAATGCCTTAACTGTCATGTTCTTAAGAATTATTTGGGCTTACTAAAGAGCTCATGTCTTTTCTCAGTTTTTAAGCTATACATCAGACGGGTAAAATCAGTTTTTGATTATGTGATATCAAAGCAAAATGAGCTCTTAATTTCATATTATTCTAACAAGACACTATGCAACTAAACATCCTTTACCTTCTTTGATTTTAATTTCATTTTGCTAGAGAGACTTAACATTTTCTCATAAATGATGTTTAATTTAAAATAAATATGCACACAAAATAAGCTCTTCAAGTTTATAATTTCAGGCAATTTTTAAAAAAGTAAAATCTCTAGGTGATAGTGTTTTTCAAACACTTTCACACAAAAGTGACGCGTACACACCAGGATACAGGAGTGCTTTCCTGCATCGGTTTCCATCCAGCAGAAGCCCCAGGACTGATGGAACACAAAGTCTCCCTTCCAGACATTTGCAAAACCTGAAGAACATGTAGCAGCTCAGTAAGAGGGCTCTTCTCCAGATTGCAGAGGACATAAATGCAACCACATGCATATGTTGCAAAGGAAGGTTTGATTTTAATGGTTCAAACATAACCATGAGAAAGTATGAAAGTAGAAACAATTTCTATTACAGAAATTAGACATTCAAAATAATGTCAGAATATCTTGAGGCTGAAAACATTGATGTGGTGCAGGCTGGACCTCAGTCTAAAGCTTAGTTGTAACACTTATTAGGGGTCTGAACAAGTAATGCAACTTTGTGTGATTCAGGTTACTCCAGTGCAGAATGGGGATAACACAGAAGTCAAGATTATTAAAAGGATCCATAGCATAATGATACAAAGCACATAGGATGTGATCTGAGACATAATTGTTGCCCTACAGGTGCTTGATATAAAAATTGCAATCAGCCCTGCCTGGTGTGGTTCGGTGGGTTGAGCACCAGCCTGTGGACCAAAGGGTTGACAGTTCAGTTCCCAGTCATGGCACACGCCTGGGTTGCAGGTGAGGTCCCTAGGGGGTGGTACGCAAGAGGTGATCACACATTGGTGTTCCTCTCCCTTCCTCTCTTTCTCTAAAAATAAATAAATAAAATCTTTAAAAAATAAAAAATTGCTATCATAGACTATGTAGAATATAATAATGATTGGCTTTTTTATAGAGTGCAATCTATGTGCTATGGTAAGTGGTATTTCTATAATAATATTCATAGTGTTCAACATTTTCAATACTGAAGACACAGAAAAAAAGAAATGAAATACATTGACTGTAAAGTTAAAGAAGATTAAGGAAAACAAAAATGGCAATGAAATAAAATGAAACATACGTAATTAAGTACATTATAAGGTAAGATTATCAAAATATCTAAAACACTTGAACAAATAAAAATATATCAATTAATTAGATTAACATAAAGAAAACACAGAAAATATGGCCTCAAACACAAGCATATTAGGATTAAATAATTAGTATAATTATAATAGACTTATTTATACAGTATCATGTTAATAAACTTGAAAACTTGAATGATATATGATGTTTAAGGTAGTATTGGCTTCAAAGTTAATTTTTTGAAATTGATATATTTATGGAAAATAAACAATCCACTATTATTTATTATGTGAAAGCTGTCAACTTTCAACATATGATTATATTGTTAATAATTTAATTTTCTATAGCGAACAAATTGAGAAAAATACATTTAGCTTTTTAAAATGTTTTCCTGGCCCTGACCAGTGTGGCTCAGTTGTTTGGGCATGTTCCACAAAGAGCGGGATCTCTGGTTTGATTCCCAGTGAGGGCACATGCATGGGTTGTGGGTTCGGTCCCCAGTCAGGGCACACGCAAGAGGAAAACAATCAATGGTTCTCTCTCACATGGATATTTCTTTCCCTTTTATTCTCCCTCCCTTCCCCTCTCTGTAGAAGTAAATGAAATCTTTAAAATAAAAAGAAGTTTTTGTAACACTGATATCAATTCCTTATATAACACAAGAGATAAAATAACTCAAACAAATCTCTAACTTACCTCACAAATGTGATATAAATTTACCCTATTCCAACCGTATTGATATTCTTTTTTTTTAAAGATTTTATTTATTTATTTAGAGAGAGAGAGGAAGGGAGGGAGAAAGAGAGGGAGAGAGACATCAATGTGTGGCTGCCTCTCACATGGCCCCCAGTGGGGACATGGCCTGCAACCCAGGCATGTGCCCTGACTGGGAATTGAACCAGCTACCCTGTGGTTCACAGCCCGAGCTCAATCCACTGAGCTGTACCAGACAGGGTATATTAATATTCTTTTGTTGTTTCTTGGTTATACCAGGAATATTACAACATGCTCCCCTCTACCAGGAAATATCCTCTTTTGGATAATTCCATCATTTTTAGTCTTTAATCAATTTGTATTTTAAAAAATAATTTATCTTATTTTCAAAATATTTGCCAATTTCTAATTTATTTCCTTAATTTAGTTGCAAATTCACCTTTCCTCGACAGCTATGAGAAAATGGAGCTAAGTTCTTTAACTTTTCTGTCACGTGGTACACGTTAACCTTTGTCAGGAGAGACACATAACAAGAGAAAAAGGGGTTTTTCTTTCTGCTTCTAGTGTGCGGTCTCCGAAGGCTCCGGCAGGGCAGAAGGCTTTCCCAGAGTGTGGTTGCTGCAGCACGGTGGTTTCTCTAGCAGTGGGCTTTGATAGCATAGTCATTATCTCCAGCTTTAGGATCCTGGACAGCATTATGGTCAGTAGCAGCAAGGAACTCTGCACCATCCTCAGGACGTGTTGTCTGTGAACATCTTTCCCCAACACCACGAAGGGTGGATTCCATGACTTTCTACCTTCAAAGCACTTCAGTGATTTCTCTGCTACTCAGCGCAACACAGCTATGCACTGTCACTAAATATGATTGTCATTTTATTTTGTAAGTTATACATTTATGGTAGTTTTCAGAATATTTACAATTAGAAAAGTCTGCTTTTGTGATAAAAAATATTATTTAAAAAAGCACTCTCCTATTTGCATCACACACATACAGTACTTTGTTGTACTTATAACAACTCTATGATAAGCTGTTCTATATGGGATAACACATGAAAATTTGAAATCCTTAATTTTACTATAGCTCTGAAGAATTGGGTATTTTTTACAGTTTATTATCTTGTTCACAAAGTTGACTGATTATTTAGCTGCATTGCCAAATATATATTTAGCCAAAAAAACGCATATACTATTTTTATAATTTAAATCAGAAATAAGTCAAATAGAGTAAATATATTTTGAAATGTTGTACAGTGTAAAAAATAATAAAATCCTAGCAATCTGGGCAAATAAAAGTATGGAAAAAGAAGAGAGCCAATCATAGAGAGACAGGCGCAGATAACGAGGTATGGGGACAAATGATTCCCAGCACTCTTTGCTTCCTACTATTCTTCAAGCGGTTCTTTCGGAGAGTGACGGTCCAGAGCTGAAAACCTAGATATTTGCTGCTGTGATCAAAACCCAGTTGTCTGATAGTGCCTGTGCCCCGTGTTCTAGAAATACTTACATGATAATAAAGCAAAGGCATTGAAGATGTTCAAGCTCATACTGATTTGACAACGAGAAACTATCCTGTGCTTTGATTATAATTGCTGCCAGACATTGAAGTGGTCCTTCTACACATATTTATTCTAAATTTATTTTCCCTACCAATTGTAATGGTGTCGCTAGCCAGTCAGCAACCCGGAAACATGTTAGGTAAATTGTGAGTCTTGCACGTTGGCCTAAAAATATAGATATGCCACCGGCTTATTTATAGCGGTGCTGTTTGTTATTTACTGTGTTATCATGAAATAACTGTGCTGTGTTTTTGTGATTTACTAAGTGCTTTATGTAAAATGCTGGGTGGTGATTTAACGCAGCTTTTTAAATCACTCCTCTCCACTCGGTGGCTCCTGATGCCGACTCTGATTTATGATGTCACACTAAAGATGAGAGGCTTCCATAGAAAAAAGATCTTTTCTGAGTTGAAATCCTTCTGTGGCAGCCATGCTAGACACTGAAGGGGGCTCACTTAGCAGTTAAAATGCCAACAGGCATGGCCGCAGACTGCTTGTGGAATTACTGCTCTGCACAGCTGTCAAAACCCCATCTAATCCTTCACAGCCAAAACCACCTCCGAAGCTCCTGGAACTTCCCATTCATCCTGAGAAGAGCTCCAATCAAATTTGGGAGAGAGAAATGGGTCTATGATAGGTAATAAATCAATTTAGTGTTCTCTTTTTTTCTCCTTTTTATCCAACAAATCCAAGTGGTAATACAAGTCTATTCCCAAAGTTTGAAAGAACAAGATTATTTGGTGTGATATGTTTTATTCCGTATTTGGGGGGGATACAGACAATACATAAAGTTAGTTATCCCACCAGCATATCTAGCAAACACCAACAGTTTTGTCTATTATAATGGCAATAATAAGTGGACGGTCAACAATTATTCAGTTGATGTGATTAGCTGAGGTCAGTGATGGACCAAGACCTATTAATGAGGAGTAATAATGCTATTGTCAAATTTGCTCTATGACATTAGTTATCTACCATTTTGTTTTCCCAACCAAAGAGACTGATGCCACCTTGGGTCTATTTATTTTTGTATATTTTAAAATATGACCAAAATTAATCAATATGGATAATTAGATCAATTTGTGAAATGATAATAATGATGACTGTGAAATTACCATGACGTTTTTGTTCTTTGAAAGCCCAGGAACAAATAAGTAGATTCTGAGAGTCATCTCATTTGTTACTGTTGGGAACCAGCATCATGGTTTACATCCATTTGGAAATTATGAGTATTAACTATTTTGTGACTCTGCAATCCATGCTTCTTAGACAATAAATGTGTCTTGCAGCTTCACTTGACTGAAATAAAAAAGAACCAATCAGAATGAATTTGGGTGTTGTTCTAGCTTTGTGTTTTCAGGTGCAGATTAACTTGTTATAAAATCTTATAGCACATCCACCATCAATAAATCAATAATATCATTGCATGTAATTTTTGAATATCAAGATTCATCATCAGAGCAAGTAAAGAATTTATTGAGAAATGCGTTTCACACAATTGCAAACTGTTTTATTTTTCTTAATGTAGAACTCTGTAAATCCAGCCTTTCAATTTTGTATACTCAATTTTGTATATTTTTAAAGTGGCAAAGTTATGTGGTAATCATGTATATGTATGTATATCAGTATATAGGTTTACACACGTAACTGTAGATAGGCTATAATTTCTTCTCTCTGTAACTCTCTTTCCTATTTTTTATTTCTACTTACTTCACTCAAACACTGGTCTCCGGTATTTCTCAGCATCCGTTTTCACGCTGGAAACAAATTTCCTACCTTGATGAATGAGCCCTGCCAGAGCTTATATACTTTGATGCCCTCACACCTCTTGGAGTCATAATGAGAACTGCTGCTTCCTAATAGGTATTGCTGTTTACTCTAGTGAAAAAGGAGATTTTACAAAATGATTTATGGACTACACAAGATGATTCCCAAACTGATTTGCTGGCTGACTAGTAACAATAATACTTGCAGTTGATATGAAACTTACATAAATGGAAAGTTAATATAGAAGGCCGATTTTTAAAAATATTTCTGTGCTGACATATCTAAAATGAAAAGATTTAAGTCCTATATTTTAATGGCTTGCAGGCTTGAAAATCAGCCACATGTAATATGAGCAGCCACACACTTGCCGGCTGTGAGAGCTTCTAGATGACTCTGAGAGAATAATGGTGCTCAGACCTACCCAGTTCCGTGCCCTGACTTTTCTCATCCCAAGGTTCTCCTCCATTTGTGTTCTTATATCTGTGATAGTGCATTTATTATCAAAATACAACATGGAATGTCACGTACTCATCTATTAAATGAAGCTGAACCATGGCCCAACCTACTTTAGTAAAATAAAGTTTGATCATATTAAGCACACTCTAAAAAGCATATGATCCCTTTGTAAAGTGGAAGGGAAATAAGTTTAAGTGCCTACTGAAGGATGGGTGGGTGGCTTTGTCCTACTAAGTTCTGGCAATAGAGCTATAAGAGAGGTGTGAGGTAAGATATTTATCTGTTATCTATCTATCTATCTATCTATCTATCCATCTATCTGTCTGTCTATGGGGCAAAATTCCAAGAGGAAAAGCAATTTGTTCTAAATCCATAGAGCTTGTGATTAAAGTCAACATCAGTCTAACTATGTAAACAATGCTGTTTTTCATTATTTCAGTACAGGTATCAACATTTTTGTCCATTAGTGTGACAATTATTAACTTATTATGGAAAGAAACACATGTTAAGAAAAAGCATATTAAAATTTTTAACACACGTGCTTATGGCTTCTGTGGGATTTACCAAGAAAAGCAAAATCACACACCTCCTTTTTATACCAGTGAAGAATGCAAAAACTTAAAAGGATACTCTGTACAGCCAAGTTCTTTGGAGATTTCTGAAGAGGAGGAGGTCTCGTCATTGAGACATTGCATTCACCACTCAGGCCAGCCACTGGCATCTTTTCACACAGAGGTTTTGTTGGGTTAAAGCCCCGATTGATTAACTCATTATATGTGAAAACCAAAACCCTGGTCACATATACGCACTTTGAGAACTGAGGCATTTGATGCTTAAAGTGAAGGGAATTTTCTGAGCTTATCCAGAGAGTTAGTGGGACACGTCGGCCTCAAAGTTATGCCCCTGGTCCCCTACACAGAGCTCTTTGCACTTTCCCGAGCTGCTTTTCTGATATTTGACTAGTTTTGGAAATTGCAGAATTTAAAGGCCATGCATCCAAATACTTGTACATTTGGCTTTTCCTTTGTACGTTTCATAATAGCTCAGTGGCTGTGGAGAAGGTAATCTGCTTCTCAGTGTGCATGTTCTTATGCTACGGGTGATAATCTACTGAGTTCTGGAGTTCCCATAATATAAGCAACTCCCTTTGTGACTTTCAATTGCTGCAGGTCTGTAATGGTGCTTGGCACTTTAATAATTAGTCTTCAGGGAGCTTTAATAGAGTAGGGCAACTGTTTTAATTAACTTAATCCCCAGAACATGAGTTGACCATTAGACATCAAATCACAGTTTAACTCCAAGTATTTGAACTCTGAGGAAATCACATTTGTTAACTACAGCACGGATAACATTATCTTCTGTTATAAAACAATGCAGCTGCAGCTGGTTTGGCTACACTGGCCTCTGACACTGTGGCAAATGAAGTCATTATTTCCTTTGGAATGAATGTATAATGGAAACAGCTTAAGAGTTGGGCTTTGGGTATTGTAGAAATGATTTCTGCAGGCCTAGTTTGTGGGAAGCAAAAGACAAATAGAAAGGAATAGCCTATTGAAACTTGCACAGTGCAAATTTTCAGCTGAGTAAAGAAATGCATATTGCAAAGTGAATCCAAAGCAAATTGGGCTCCAAAAGAACAATATTGCAATAATGCTTTTTTATGCTCTGATAATTTTGTGTGACTTTTTAAAATGATAGCACTAACTATTTTAGCTATTCATTTATTCAAACGCTTTTAGTATACATAAATGCTAGGGAAAATGCTAAGTGCAGAGGATACAAAGAAAAGTATTTGCTACTATAGTAAAATCATAAGCTAGAGTTTACAAATTTCTTTTTCATCTACATAAGGGAATTTTGTTCCCACTACAAAGAGAAGAAATGGTTTTCTTGGTTCATATATTCCATTCTGCAGGCCACATGCATTTTAAACATCTATCATGTAAGGTGAGGCATGAGGCACTGCCTCACACATAAGATAACTTCCAAGAAGTTAAAGTGAAGTAGATAGGATGAGCAGTAGAAGGATAATTAAATACTGTATCATTAAGTTGGATAATAGTGTTAATTATAGGGTGGTACAGAGGACCTAGGAATGACACACACCCTAAGATTCTAGAAGTTTCCTGGATGACATATTTGTGTTTAAAAGCTAAAGTTTGAGGGCTCATCAAACCTAGCACTGGGTGAATGCTGTCTAGGAAAAATGAGTACAAGTGCAAGGACCCAGATGGAAGAGAAGCTTTGCCTGGTTTTTAATCTTAAAAATATTCTTGCTGCTGGAATAGAAAATATGAAGATGCAATGCAAGGAGTGATTATATCATGAAGACTCTAATATTCCTTGCTATGAAATTTATACTTAATCATAAACAGCATACGAGGGTGCATTGAAGAATATTAAGCAAGGCAGCTTGTAAGGAATAAAAAGGCGAACAGAATAATGTAGTTTATTTAACACCATGTATTCAATATATGGGTATTTAAACACAAAATAAATAGAAAACATATCAATGAGAAAACTCACATTCTTTTTAGTACTGTTTGGAATTTGATGTGTATTTTACACTTGTTGCACATATCAATTTGGATTCAGAACACTTTAAGTGTTTACTAATTGCACACAGCTGGTTGTCACCACAATGGACAGTGTGAAACTCAAAGTCTTACCCAGCAAACCTCTCAACCTGTAGGGACCTACCTCACTCAATCCAGTGCTTCCTAAGACAGGGTAGTTACATCTGCCTAATTCTAGGGTTAATAAATAAGCACACGTATATTTAATTCAAGCTATATCTGCTAATGAATAGTAATAAAGATGATGTTTGGGATACTGTCTGACAACCACTGTAGTTTTCTATGTGCTCAGAGCATCTGTGGAGAAGATGGTTTTATTGACTGAATGGCTCCTTCGAATGCCCCACTAATGGGCACTGAGGAATGGGAAGGATGTCAGCATCACAGCAGCGTATCCTGGCAACTGGAACTGAAATCACATCATGTGTCAGGAAGGATGGGTTTGGTGGTGTATGGGAGTTTCTGTGCTTTGGGTAATTTTAGAATGTTCGAGCAACATCCAGAAAGAGGTAACCACTAATGGTTGAACATGAGAATCCAGAACTCAGTCCCAACAGGCCTATATCAAAAGGGCATGGGATTGGTTTTGACACTCCGGTCAAAAGAGATGTTTTCACTTTTGAGACATTTACATACATGCTATTAATAAATACTAATATACTGATCTGTGAGTGTGTAATAACTCTAAAGACACTTTAATTTTAATATTATAATTACCTCCTAGATATGTTGAAAATATTATGTGCATGCATGGTCCTAGGTATTTTCACATGCATTATATCATGTTCTTTTCCAAAAAAAAATAACCACCATCTGAGTTAAGTATGATTATACCTTGACAGATTAAAGTATACTTTTTATTGATATGAATTACAGAATAATAGACTAATAAAATATTGGATAGGGGAAAAACCTTCAAGTTACAGAATTTATGATGCTTTAATGGATTCTTCAATATTTCTGACAAGACTTTAACATTATAATATCAAGAATATTCATTCCATTTTTGAGCATCTTTGACATCGCTAATTTTTTTGACTTTCCATTCATCTTCCCAAACAGTATTTCTGAAGTCACATAGTTAATTAAATCTAGTTCTCTCCAAGAATAGTCATTTAAATTTCTGAAGATGAACATCGGGCTTCTGGTAGATGTCATTTCAAGAGAACAAATATCTATAGGAACCTTGCCATATTTAATCACTTGGGGGGTAAAACTATGAAGCAAACTAATTTTGCTTTCAAGGACAGAGAATCAACTGGAAAGGCAAACCTGCAAAATATTGACTCTGGTGCGAGGCAGAGGGATATGTGCACCAAATAAAAGTAATGAATATGCCACCAGAACTCAAGACCACTATATTCTCACCCAGGTATTCAAGAAGACATTAGAAAATAATAGGTATTTTAGGGGAGTCTTAACAGGGATGAAGTCTAAGCACAGAAGGAGGTGATGGGCAACCTTGGATAAGGATGACTCGTGGGTATCACCTGTTCAGTGTCTAGTGACATGGTTGTTCTAAAGTGTTTGCAAGAAGGTGAAAAAGGATGGGAATAGAAACAGAGTGTGAGTATTAACAAAAGGGTGTCTGGGATGTCTTGATAAAGAATTCAAGATTTATGGTATGATATAAAGTATCATTGTAGGAGTTGGAAGTATGATTTGACCATAAGAGCATTGTGAAAAAAATGATTAGAGAAAGAAAAATGTGACATGTATATAAATGGAATACTATTCAGCCATGAAGAAGAATGGGATCTGTCCATGTGTGATGATGTAGATAGACGTTGAAGGCATTATGCTAGGTATAATAGGTCAGACAGAGAAAGACAATATTGTATTATCTCACTTATATGTTGAATGTTAAAAAACAACACAAACAAACTTAGCTAGTAGATACAGAGTAGAGTGGTAGTTGCCAGAAAGGGGAGGAAGTTTAAGATGGTTGAATGGGGAGGAAGTTTAAGATGGTTGAATGGGTTGAAAGGTACAAACTTCCAGCTTTAAAATAAGTAAGTCATGTAGATGTAATGTACAGCATAGTGTCATGGTTAATAATACTGTATTGCATATTTGAAAGTTGCTAAGAGACTACACTTTTAAAGTCCTCATCGTATGACATGGAGAAAAACAGTTGTGTTGCTGTGTATGGTGATGGATGTTAACTCTACTTATTGTGGTGATCATGTCACAATGTATGCAAACATCGAATCGTTACATTGTATACATCAAAATTATGCTTGTGTCAATTATATCTCCATTTAAAAAATGCTTGGAGTTTTAGGTGGAATATCCTGAGGAAGGATACCATTCCCCATTTTAAAGATGAGGAAAAAAACACACAGAGCTTAAACATATACACATGTAGGAAGTGGCGGAGTTGACTATGAAGGCTGGAGAATCAGACTCTTTGAATCAACAGCCTTTACCCTTCCACTTTCCTGGCCTCGCTGGAGGGTTGGTGCCTGTTGCAAAAGAAATAAAATGATGGGCTTTGGGAACAATTAGTGGTATCGGATTCTCAGGACTTAGGTGTTCTTTGGTGTGGGGGAAAAGAGAGAAGCTAAGATGATTTCAGGATTTTTCTGCATGAGAAAAAGGATTTTGCAGATATTAAACCAAGAAAAGAAAAAACAGGGACAACAGTAGCTTGTAACTTGTTCTAATTCTTCATTCATACTAAATATCATTCAGTTTGTGTTGACACTGACATCTGATTAATGATACTTATTAGTTTAACTGTTATTTGATAACTCATTTATTCATAAAGCCACCAGCTTAACATTTCGGGAAATTCCATGTGACTTTATAATTAGTCATAATTATTTAAAAATAATAATAAAAAATAAACATTCGCACAAACCCATAAACAAAGGCATAGTGCATCTTTCATTCTGCATCATAAAAGGCCGAGAGACATTAATTAGTGATTTGGAACAACAAGCTCAGGAACATTATATTTTAATGTTACCAGACTTTGGTAATCGTGGGAGAAGAATCCATGAAAAATGGTCCTCTATTTGACTAAGGATGTTTAGGAACACTGACATACAATAAAATCTGTGAAATGTTTTGAGGCACTCTGTAAAATTTTCAGCAGTGGTTTGAAATACTGGTCCTAATTCTTAACCTGTTCTTGTATGCAAGTTCATTCCCATGTAACTCTGACGTAGCTCCTGCAACAAGTGAAGTATAATCTATTGCTACCGACTTGGGCTCTACCATAAAACTTGTTTTGGTTAATGGGATATGGGCAGAAATCACTGAGTAGGAATTCCTAGCTTAGTCCTTAAGAGACCCTGCACATTTTAACGGATTGCCTTGTGCTTACACCTTTACCATACAAAGAGCAGCCTGAGCCATTCCCAGAGGCCCTGAAAGGAGAACAGAGACATGTGCAACAGGGTCTCCTCAGTTCGTCCTTAGCAAGAGGCACAGCTGCCCCAGCCAACTTGCCACCCTCAGGACAGAAATAAATCCTTAGAACTTTATACCACTGAATATTTTATTACACAGCAATAGTTAATAAAAACACCTTCTCTGTAAGTACGTGTAAAGGTTCTTTTTATGTCCATGAGACAAAATATTTGCTTATTAATGATAGAAATAATACAAAGTAAGACTTTTCTGATTTGTCAAGAGCTTGCTTGTAAAAAAAAAGAGAAAAAAAAGCACAAGCTGCCAAATGAGAGACAAAGAAACTGCACAGGGGTGTGATCAATACACAGCCTTCCTCCCTGGTACTTTATAAAGGAGAGAATGACTGTGTTGACCAATTGTTCTACTCTATTTTAACACAATGTCTCCTTGAGAGTTGGTTTTCTGAAACCACAGACTTGGATTTTTCAAGGTAACACACTTTTGTCAATTTATCTTGTTAGAATTTTGTTTTCCTCATAAAAGCCCAGGAGTCCTTTAGAGAGTATCTTGAGGCATATCCCCAAATCTCTCCGTGAAACCTCCAAAAGTATTGTTAAAAACAATTAAATGTTAAAATAACTACAAATTAGTTTATTTTCAAATTATAAAAGAGTGTCTTAAAATTTCAAGCTCTATGTCTCTAAAAACTCATATCCAAGACTCTTAGTGTAGTGTCTCTTAGTGTAGTCTCATGCTTCCATAGACCCCAGCTTCAGCTGGGATAACATAATGATGTGATGTGTCCGGATGCATCCATAGCAGAAGAGAAGGGGAAACCACAGCAGCTCTCTCCTCTGCCATCAGTAACTCTGTGTCCAGAGCCCCATCTTCACTCCTGATCCTGGTCTCTTCTTAGGCTGGACAATGCCGTGTGCAGCAATATCCATGTCCCAAGTCATTACACCTGTTGGACCTATCCTTGTGTTTCAAGAACTCACAGGGACCTTTGCAGACCCTTCAACACATATTCTAAATCAGGATCACAGGTCATCATTAGAAGAATAACAAATACTAAACTCAACCAAACTTTTATTTTTGTTCTACCTGAGTAAATTAAATGTAATAATATGAAGAAGAAGGTAATTTTCATCATTCTAGTTTCTGGAAATAGTCCCAGGTAAAATACTAGAATTTGCAAAGCTCTCTCTTTTCTCAGGAGACAATGCACAATGTTGGAGGCGCCCACTGATTATGAACCTACTCACCACTCTGGTGTACTCTTCCATGTACCCTACATTCATGTATTCATTCCACTCACCTAGTACATATGCACTGAGTGTCTCTTATGTCACTAGGAATGGTCCTAGGTTCTGGAGATATGCCAGAGATAAAGTTAGACAATACTTTGTCTTAGGGAGACTGATAGTAAACAATAAGTAATATATAAGAAAGTATGTTAAGAGGTTATAATACTATGGAAAGATAAACCTAGGAAGGTTCTGGGCCAGAAGTTAAAAGTGCTGGTCACCACTGGTTTCACTGAGGAAGAAACAGAGAAGACGTAGACGTGTATTAGAGAAGGGAAGAGACTGACCAGCAAAGGAATCTGGCAGAACACTCAGTGCAAACGCTCTACGCAGAGAGTGCCTAGTAGATTGCAGGACCCTCAGCAGGTTGTTAGCCTGCAGGGATGGTGGAGGAGAGAACCAGGAGATGCCATCAGGAAGGCCAGATTGTAGAGAGCTGTGTAAAGCATTGCAAAGGCACTAATTTTACTTTCCAAAGAAAGGGGTTGGCGCCAAAGGGTATGAAGCAGATGAATGAGGTGTGAGACCTTACTCCTTCAAGTCATCACGGTGGCCCCTGGTGTTAGAAGTGTTAGGAGAAGTGAAAGAATACATCCTGGGAGACCAATGAAGAGTTTGAGATAATCCAGAGAGGTGGTGCAACCTCAGACCAAAGGGATAGCAGTGAGGCATAGGGAGAAGTGTTCTAAATTTTTACTGAAGGCAGGGACAGTGTGGTTTATTGACTGGTTTGAGGTATGAGAGAAAGAAAGGAGTCAAGAATGTTCCTAGAGTTTTGACTAATCAGGCAGAAGGAAAATATTGACATTAACTGAGTAGAGAAAGACTGACACAGTAGGTTTGGTAAGTGGTCAGGACACCCCCGCCCCCCAGTTCCCCGGAGCCTCGACACCATGGCTCCCATGCCAACCTGCAACATCAGACACCCTGTTCTTTCAATGATCCCTGCTAGATAATCTAAAATATTAAAGTTAAGAACTCCAAAGAAATAACAAGAAAACTCATCTTGTAAACCCCAATTGCCCCAGGCTGAATCAAGCTTTAAATGCTCACAGGAGCCATGGATCTCTAACCCAATGAGCACTGTAAAAAGTGAACATCTTAGGGCAACTCTCAAGTGAGGGTAGTGCTAAATTAAGGTGGATTCTTTTGGAAAATCAGGATCTCAAAATGACCCCTAAATCATACCACGTGTGCAGCCTCCTACCTAGACTTCGAACCAAGCCAGCAGTGTGAACTTATTCATTAGGCCGAATCCCATAGCATCTTAGGATGCATAATAGTTTTAAGGGTGCAAAACAATACTTGAATGTGTCATCAAACCAGAAAATACAAAGTAACATAACCAGCCTGGATCACATTTATCTTTGTGACCAGTCATACAATGCCATTTTATTTATTTATTTACTTATTTGAAGAAGGGGCCCATGAAAGCCTAGGAAAATCATAACGAGACCCAGAAGACAAGGTCTGATTGTGATCGTACTCCATTCCATAGTCACCTGAGATTTCTGAGTGTGTTCTCTTGCACCAGACCACCCAGCTCTCTATCATCAGATATCTGAGACTCTATGTACCAAACTACTCCTTCAAACGGATATTTATTTTTAAGACAGTAGGCTGAGTTTCTGAATATTGCCTGCTAACTCTTGATTGCAATATGCTGTGCTTTCAAATAAAGCTTTTGCAATTAAATGTTAGAGAAGCACAAAGAAACATAATAGCACTTCCCTCTTTTACAAACCAACGTGTCTTTCCTCTTTTTAATGAAATTCATATTTGATATTTGCTGCAAAGACTTGAAGGTTGGAAACATAATTCAATAATCAAGGAAAATAATTGCACAGAGGTCCTGGAATGAGGCAATCTAAAACAGCAGGTAAATTTAGTCCCGTATCAAGATACTCCACAGGACTGGCAAGTCTGTGTTTTGCTCCCCTTGAGGAGTTTGAAAGGATTGCTGGACAATAGCACAAATGAAAACCCAAAGGAAACAGCAATGCTAATTCCGTGTCTTTTTGCAAAGGGAGCCAAAAAAGACTTTTGGCTCATTGAAAAAGACTGGCCAGTAACCACGGTGATACTTAAGTGAAAATGAATAATGAACCTGGGTAAAATGTTTGGCTATTTCATACCCTTCTTATTTGTTGATAACAATCTTTTCTATTTTTGTTTTTGTTTCTTTGTCTGTTTATTAGTATATAGATAGCAGAATCAAGAATCCTGGCTTATGTCCATTTGATGACCTTCCTAAAAATATTTGCTATAGCTTGTCCAGTGACAAAATGCCTTGAATACTCATTCTGGGCAAGCAAGATGTCCCCCAGAGACATGCATGTAGCTAGACTCTTTGCTTCTATCTTTTCCTCTTCTTTTCTCTGATTTTTTTTTTTCTCTGTGAGAAGCAATATGACCTGGTGAGTAAGAACGGTGACTCCAAACAGTGTTTAATGCAAGTGCTGGAACTTACTGACCGATGTATAGTTACCTAACTGCCATAGGCTTCCCACTACAGCTCCTTCACTCATGAAATAGAATTACTAAGAGTAAACATCTCATAGGTTTATTTTGAACTTTTTCAGCCATAAATTTAAATAAATTAACTTTGTTTTCTATCTGTTTTGAAGTTTAAATTTGATAATTTATAGTACATAGCTAAACATAGCACAAATACTGAATAAATATTAGTTATTTGTATTGCTGTTGTTATACTCTTTGATAAGAGAAAAAGCCAGGTTGACTTTGATAACCAAATACTTAAAAAATTTACAATTTAATTTCACGTAGGAATTAACTTTGTTTTCTTACCTCTCTTATATTTCCCATTCAACTCTTTTTTGAACCCACTAATAGTTATTAGAAATAATCTGTAAATTCTAATGACTGTAGTTTTCCTAGTTACTCTTCAGCAATCGATATATAGCTTCTCCAAATACTCACTGGGTCTCTTTTTCTGTCATTCATTTTAATAGATTTAAAATTCTTTACTTTAACAATAGGTAGTTTAAACAGTTTTCACAGAAACTGACACTAAGCCATCATTATAGTAACTATCCTAAAATAGCTGCATTGACGTTTTTGTCATTAAAAATAGCATTTTAAGATGAATACCAAATAGACGAATATCAACATAACACAATTAGTATGCTTAAATTTGATAATTTGTCTTTTTCAAAAATCTGAAATTACTCAAGTATTGCTATGGGGTGTCTATTTTTCTTATAATTCAATTCTCATGCTTCCATTTATCAAAGACTTTAGAATTCAAGTTTTCAGTGAAAGTGGGATAGAATGCTCAGCCTCATTGTTCAACAACATGTAAAAAACAAAAGATGAGTTGGGACAACACTGGAATCTGCCTTTAAAATACAATGACTAATAATCCCAAAACTATGCTGGACCATAGAATCCCCGGTATACATTTCCTTCCCTTCAGCCAACACTTAGCATTTTATTTTTTTGGCTACTATTGACTTCAAGGCTGCCTCTTTCATCTCAGCATTCTTGCTTTCATATCTCACTCGCTTGTTGTTTGAGAGTTCCTGGCACTAGTGTGCCCTTAGGAAAGGTGCTCTGGATGTGTGACTTGCTGCCTTTATTTTTGGGTTATTTATCGAGCACCAGTTATGTTTAACCAGGCATTGTGTTAAGACCTGGGCATAAGACCAAAAAAAAGATTAAACCCCTGCCCTCAGTGTGCTTTTACTGCCATGATGATGCAGTCGCTGCATTTGTGGTTATGTGGCCTCTGCTCAGGAGTGAGACTTATGACGCTGAGTACAAGGTGAGGTCTGTCCTGAGGCTCTGGGATTATGGGAGGCCTTTTCTTTTCTGGAATGAGTAGAATAAGTCCTTATTACACTGCCTTTCTTCCACATAGGGAGTCTGCTTGGAGGAAGAACACAAATTCCAAAGAATTCAATTTATATGTTCAAGAAGAAAGTTTCATTTGCAAAGCTTCTGTCCAACTGGTGCAGAATTAAGGGGTGGCTGTTGATATATCAGGGGCTGTTGAGATATATAGTGTAAGTGGCTCCAAGTTGAAAAAAATACTGCAACGATTTTAAAACTTTGTAGAAATTATTTCTAGCATACAGCCTGGAAATGAGCACAGAAAAAGAGAGGCATAAGGAATGGGCCAAAACTACTCTGTGTGATAGTGTGAAAAATGTACTAAATGTGTGGCCCATGGGAATGCAAGGCCCATTACCCCTGGGAAAATTGTTCTCTGCTTTATATGGTTGCTCAGGGTATTTGGAGTACACATGCACTTGTGGATGCTTGTGTATGTGTGTGTGTGTGTGTCCACAGAGGAAATTTTTAAAAAGGCACACACCTTCACCCCACACTGGTTATAAGAACTCTAATGGAACTGGACACTTTACTAATCAATGTTGTTTAGAATAACAGAACAAAGAGGTTATAGATAGAAAGATAGATAAGGTAGAAAAACCTATCAATATCTATCTACCTACATACCTACCTACTATCTACCTATTGAAAGAGAAAGAGATTGATTTAAGAAATTGATGCACATGATTGATTATGAGTTTATATGGAGGCTAGGAAGTTCCAAAATCTGCAATTATAGCCTGAGGACCAGGGAAGCTAATGGTATAAGTTTCAGTCTGAAAGCCATCTGGCTTGAGGCCTAAGAAGACCCAGTGTTTCAATTCCAGTACAAATGCTGGAAAAGAATGACATTAATGAGTTGGGTGGGCGGTGTTCCCTCTAAGCCCCTTTGTTTTATTCAGGTTTCCAACTGATTGGCTGAGCCCACTCACATTAGGAAGGGTGATCTGATTTACTCTGTCTACTAACTCGAATATTAATCTCATCCACACATCTCCTAACAGACACATTCAGAATGTTTGGCTAAATATCTGGACACCTTGAGGCCCAGTCAAGTTGACGTATAATATTAACCATCACAGAAGCACTCTTGGACTGTTCTGATAAAGGCTTCTGGGGTGTTCAGAGCAGTCTCTCAGACACCAGCAATGTACTCTGTGAATCATTATATGCCATTGTCCAGGTGGAGCGGTGGTGAACATCCTAGAAGGATACTACCTGTGCATAGAGGTGAAGGTGTATAGAGGTTAAGGTGCTCTAAAGAGTGGAGAGTTTTACAATATAATGGATGAAAGTGCTCTCTCTCTCTCTTTCTCTCTCTGCCTTTCCCACACAAATCAATCTACTATTAGTGGCAAAGTAAGTTATGAGAATGGGGCATAAAAATGTGGGGCCTTCATGGGTCACCTCTTTGCAGAGGCCAGTGTGGTTAGAGCCACACCCTGTCAAAGGATGGATGTTCCCAGAGATGGTCTGCAGTTGGTTACTGTAATGGGTTACAGGAAAGAAAGCAGGGGCAAAGCATAGATTTGAATTGGGAAGCTGGTAGCTCTATCAAATGTCTCTGGATCAGACATAACACAAAACTCTCTTCCCTGCAAATTAGAATAAAAGCATAACCCGAAATAAGTTTGTGTGGACAAAGCAGGTTGGCGTTAGAAGACATGGCATTTGGAATGTCCATTGGCTTTCTCTGAAAAATAATTAGTGCTTGGCTCATGGCCAGAGCTCTTCTGACATCAAGTGCACAGCTTATGTTTGCTTCGACAAAAGCTTGAATCTTCATCTGTAGCTTTAGTTCTATCTGCACAATAGTGTACTCTCCAAGTACAGATACCAAAATAATAAACTAAGTCTTGTTTCTTTTAGAACACATAGATTCTTACCATTCTCTATTCTCCTATACTGTCCCATCACTCAGCCCAATATGAATACACTGAGTATATTTTACTTCAAGGAATGCACAAGGGTGTGGGCCAGAGCTATGCTTCACACATGCTCAAGGAGCTTGCTATTTGAAAGGAAATACGTTATCTATGCTTCTGCTAAGAAAAATGGAACTGTTTGATCATGAGTTGTTTATCTAATTTATCTCCCATGAATAGCTGGATATTTTAAAATAAAGTAGACCCGCAGGAAAAGAGTAATGAGCATTTTTCCTCTCAGCACAAGGCATGCCTCATTCAAAATATACTTGATTTTTAGCCAGGGCTTCCAGGCTTTCATTTATCTTTACTTAAATTCAAGTGTGTGACTTAAGCTAAAGGTCACTGTATTTACCAAAACCCAAATGTCAACAAATAAGCATTCTCTCTCCTACTCCCTCAAATCAGCATGCATGAAACAACACAATGTTCTAAAGCCTCCACAGAGGTATTAAATGAATGCATTAATCCATACAAAATATGTTAATTCCTGGTCTACTTAGCCCACAAGAACAGAAAGGATAATGTGTCAGGAACGAAAACCTTGTGTTCTAAATAATCCTTTCATAAGTCTTATTAAAAAAGGAATCCCTGGGAATAATTGCAGTGACTCTGGTAGATCCGACTTGGGAAGTAGGACATGGGGTCTCTGAAGGCGGCAGTGGTATTATTAAACACCTGTGTGACTGTAGACAACCTGCTTTGACCCTCTGGCCCTGCATGGAACCACCTGTAAAAGTGGTGATAAAACTTACCTTAAGAACGCTTGCTGTAGAATGGAATAGAATACTGGAAATGGTGGAATTTGGTTACCTTGCAAAACCTTAAAAATATAAGATGCCATTCCCAATTGGTTGTTAATGATAGCGATAGTGAGGATGGGATAACGGAACCGTGAGAGTGGATTTTCTGGATGCAGACTTGTACTACCCTGCTGACATGCACTCTGGGACCTCCAGGCACTCCGTTCCCCAGGAACCACTCCTGGCTCTGGGCCCAGTGCTGCCCAAGGTCAGAGTAAACGGTTACAACTGTTGTAGAGAGAATCTATGTTGGAACTTGAGAAATCAGTGGGGAATTACCAATGTCCTGATATAAGCTCAGAGGGCTTGGGGTCCATGTAGGAGGTACAGGTAGGAGGCACACTGAATCCAGGGACCCAGGAGGAAAACACAGCAGAAGGGATGGGCTGTCATAGTGATGCTCGCCTGTGTTGTGAGAAGCTGAGGTATAATTCATGGAGAAAGTGTGATAAGCAAGAGTTCAAATATAACTTCAGTATCTCTGGCTTTTAAGGACCATTAAAAACTTAGTTTGTTCTAAAATGTGATATAGCATCCTTAAAAATCTTACATTCTAAAAAAACGGTGCATTAACAACGGGGCTGTTAGAGTGTTACAGATGACTTCAAAACCATTGTTAACAGAATGCTAATGAAACACAATGATAATCCGAATCAAAATAGCTGCATAGTTAAAGGAAATATGCTAACTCCTAGTGAAACAAACAAACAAACAAACAAACAAAAAATGACTCTGGGGGATGTAGACTCTACCTTGAAAGCAAAGAGACAAGTAGGCTAAGGAAACTGGTTAAGAACTGCCAGAAAGAGTGAGTCTGAGGACAGAGTCAGCATGAGTCCAGCTGGGAAACTGGCTCCTAAAACAGAACAGTGGTGGGTCTGAGCTCTGGGAGGAACGTGGGTGTGGCCTACAGGACTGTTTCCTCAACTGCTTATACTTCCTCAAAAACTAGCTGGCTAGGAACAATCACACTTGAGCTAATAGAATTTCTTCATTATGGTAACATTAGCCCACTATTTCTCAGGTGCATATGAGCTTGTGTACCTCATAAATACCCACATGTCAGCAGAAGAGACTATTGAGATGTTTATTTTTTTATTTTTTAAAAGATTTTATTTATTTATTTTCAGAGTGGGAAGAGACGGAGATAGAGAGAGAGAAACATCAATGTGCGGTTGCTGGGGGTTATAGTCTGCAACCCAGGCAAGTACCCTGGCTGGGAATCGAACCTGCGACACTTTGGTTCGCAGCCTGCGCTCAATCCACTGAGCTACGCCAGCCAGGGCTGAGCTGTTTATTAAGGTGTGAAGATGGATTCTGAGGACTCCTGCTCTGAGGCACAGTATCTTGCTTGCCATGGTCCCTGGCATGCAGGATGCACAGATTTAACACTGGTTAACTAAGGGTCCCTGGAATTCCTCTACAGTCCACTGGTCCCCAGTGGTGTGACGCAGGAGACGCTGGTCTCACTATGCGCACCTTCCCCAGCCCCCCCAGGACTGGTACATCTACCACTGTGCCCACTCGCCCACTTTTTAATCTTTCATTATGAACAGCTGTAACTTAATTTTAGGGGTATATTTTAAAGGGAAAGTTGAAGATCAACTATTACCTATTATTAGTCGGTGCCATTTTGTAGTTAAATACACTATGTAATCTTAAAAAACAAACTCTGTGTTACGTTTTATATCTTCATGTAAAAGAACAGGGAAAGCATTGAGGTCCAAGAAGGCTGGGTACTTCACCACAGACATCCAGGTGGCGGCTGCTGGTGTTGGAATCTGAGTCCAGGTGTGTCTCTCACCAACCTTCACACTCTTCACCCCATCTTACGCTAGTGCTAAACGCCAGCAGGAAAAGGCTCATTCACTTCAGTGCCAACTTGTTTTCTAAGAGAAGTTAACATTTTAATAGGAAGGGACAAATATTTGCATGAGAATTTTAATAATCATGTCCACATGGAAAAACCCAACAGTGCTCTCAGGATACTTCGTTTCCTAAGTTTCCTATCCGTAGTGCCACTTAAGACAGCCCCTGGGAGACAGATGCCACAGGCCTGCTCTTTAAGTGCACTCTCCTGCCGGGTAATCCTCGGCCTGGCTCATGAATAGAGCTGGGCAAACTTCTTAGAGAAAGAGGAATGGCTTATCTCAGTTTTCAAGGGCTTTAAGAACTATACAAGGGTTTTTGGATTCCTGCCTAGTTAAATGTGTTTTATATAAACATTCTAGAAGTGTCTTTAATGTTTTTTCAGTCACCGAGAATATATTGAAAAGGATCAATTCATTGTCTAGTGCAGTATAAATCTTAACTCGTGAAGAATCCAAATAAAATGACCCTGGTTCTCTCTTGCCTGCAAACAGAAAAGAAACTCACTCCACGTAAGTCTCTAACTCCAAGTTCTGTCAAACTTATTGGAAAAACATACTTTCTTTTTACTCGCGGTGTTTGAAGGTCTGGCCCTACTTCCCTAATGACTGCACTATTTGCTTTAGTCATCATTGATTTCACTTTTAATTTAATCACTCATTCCGCTCTTCTGTGTGTCGGGAATACAATAGTATAAGTGAAGCATACAGGCTCCTGTTCTCTCGGCTCTGGTGGAAGTGCCGAGGAGCAAATTCCAGGGGAAGATTATGAGCAATAAATACCTTAATTTCAGGCGTGCTTTGTGAAACTGACAAAGAACCAAGAATCTTTTCAAGTAGGATAGTTAGAATCCATCATCATTAGTCCAAAAGGAGAAAACATTTTCTTTGTTACATATCAACAACTGAATGTGTTTTTAAAATGTTATTTTACATGCTCAGTGACTATATTTATCTGATGAAACCTTCTAAAGCTTTTGTCCCCACAGAGAACAGGGTTCTCAAGAAACATGGCAATGATTTCATAAGGCATGGAAGGTACAGAACAATGGTTGAAATGCTAGATTGCATCAAATGGTGCGGCCAGAGAGAGGCTTCCTCCCACCATCTGGGAGGGCCTTTGACAAGTGTATAGAAGACTTGGGGCATCTCTGGCTGATTTCACTTTCCAAACACTGCCACAACAACATACCCTGTGTCACATACTACTCCAGAACTTTGATGCTGTTTCTATCAAAAGATAAAGTCTGAATGCTGTACCTTCAAAAGCAATCACATACGGTGACATGCCTCTTGTAGTAGAAGTGACACGGCCTAGATTCCATGGCTAGGTGATGAGAGGTAATAGAGATTCTCGATGGCTCTTTTGCTCTCAGCACATGACCTAGAGACCCATGAGATCCATCTGTCATGAAGATCCCATACCAAAGAAGCCACATAACAAGAGAAAAAGATGTTAGAACAGCCCCAACTATTTCAGTTCCTAGTTAGCCGAGTTGTCGTAGTATCGACCATTAGACACATAACTGAACATGCTGTCCCTGGTGCTTCTCGCTGGCTGAGCAGATACCCTGTGCAGCAGAGATGAGCCTTTTCCACAGTCCTGTCCTAACCCCAGAGTGGTAAGATCGGCTTGTTTCACTTAGTAATATGCATTTACGTCTCTTTGTCTGGCCTGGTACCTCACTTCTTTTAGGTGCTAAATAATATTCCATTGTATGGGTATACCATGGTGTACTCATCCATTCATTTACTGAAGAGCAGCTAGGTTGCTTCCAAGTTTGGGGAATTATAAATAAGGCTACTTAAATATATATATGCAGATTTTTGTGTGCACCTCATTTTTAGCTCATTTTATGAAATACTGATGAATGATATGGCCGAGTTTTATGGTTAGAGTATGTTTAGTCTTGTAAGAAACCACCAAACTATTTCAAAGTGGCTTTACCGTTCTGCATTCACTCCGGTAACAGATAAGAGTTCCTGTTGCTCCACGCCGTCCCCGGCACTTGGTGTTGTCACTGTTTTGGATTTTGGCCATTCTAATAGGGTGTAAGGGTTTCTCATGTTAGTTTTAACTTGTAAATCTCTAATGACATGTGATGTTGAGCATTTTTCACATGCCTACTTACCGAAGGTATAATCCTCTTTGGTGAGGTGTCTGTTCAGGTCTTTTGTTCCTTTTTAATGGGGTTAAAAAGGAACTTTTTAGGGCTTTTGGGGTTTTTTGTGAGTTTTATGAGTTTTTTGTATATTTTGAATAACATTTATTCATCGCATATGTATGTGCAACTATTTTTTCCCAGTCTGTGGGTTGTCTTCTTATTTTCTTGGCGTTGTCTTTCTCAGGGCAGAGGTTTTGCATCTGAATGAAGTCCACTTATCAATTATTTTTTTTCATGGGTTGTGGCTTTGGTGTTGTGACTTCATGTTTTTAATAACATTTTCTCCACCCATAATTGGCTGAAACAGTATGGTTTAAATCTTCTCATAAAGGGACCATTTATGTGACAAAAAAGAATTAAAGATTTCAAAAGAAAATTAAAACTCATAATTATAATAAGCATTTATTTAGCATGTATTAAGTTTCTGGAAAATATCTAAAAACTGTACATTTAATATTTGATTTCATCCTCCCCACAATTGTGTATGGATGGCACCATAACCCAAAGGATCACTTTATAATTTAGAAACGTGAAACTCCGAGAGATTACTAGCATCTCCACGGTCATATATCCGGTTAGGAATAGGGCCTGGATTCCAGCACAGAGACCCAGAATTCCAAACCAGTCAGGATCCTATGTCAGCATGTTTTCCTTTCACTTTCCTAACCTCAAGAATGTTCCTAGAGAACAATGGCTGAGTGTTCAGGCTCACAGGATGTGGCTCTGGTCATAAATGTAGCAGGAAAGTGTTCCCTTGGTTTGAGAACATGAAGCCAAAGTCCTCTATGGGTTCTCATTTAGAGCCCAAGATTTTTGGAGCCTCCCTCTTCTCATACCTTTTTATCATTGAATTATTAGCAGTCTTGGTTAATAATTAGTTCTGCACCATCAATTATGCTTACATAATTACTTCCAATACATACAAAATGTCTGATTGATTTGGCTAAAATAATCCCCTTGTTTAATTGTCGGTTTGCATAAATTTGCATGCAACGAGCTGTGTTGGCCAGTGTTTCATTGCTCACTGAAAACAGCAGCAACACGCCTGAACAACGGGAGGCTCAGCCTCACACATTATTGCCATTTTCATCAGGAAGGAAATTCCTTTACAACTGACTTCTCTTAGCCTGGAATTGTGGTGGAGAGGTTTGGAGTGTAAGTGACCGTAGGCTTTATGGGGAGACTCTAAAAGGGAACACATACCCATGACCACTGGCAAGAGATCTGTCTTGGCACGTAACTGAAACTCTCTCCTGTGCTGGTCCGTGCAGGGCAATGGGTTTGCACGCTGATGCTATCATTACAGGGCTGGCTGTCTGAATGTGATCACCAAATCCAAGGAGCTGAATGATTCACTTTTCCCACTGAGTGGAAGTGAAGTTTCAGTAAAGGAGAGTGAGGAGAACTACCAAATTTAAGTCTGTTTTCCTTTGCTTTCTTGATAATAGCATTTGTAAGTGCCTGCTGTGCTAGACTTATATTAGGAAGTGTACATAATTCGTTTGCATTTAACACTCACAACAACCTTTGATGTTTATGAGGCTACTGCATATTTAGAGGTCACTGATACCACAAGTGACAAAGCTGCAATAGATCCAACATCTCAGGGGCTCAGATCTCTTCTAAATTATCTCAGTACCTATGAGTAACTATTTAACAAGAACTTAGAAGAACCTAGAGATGCCGTTACTCATGTATGAGACACGTATTTTTATTTCTAGTGTGGCTCTATTATTTAAGCCACTACTGGCCCAGAGTTGTTTTTAGGCAAAGCATGCTAACATCTTATATTTTCTGATTTTTTGCCTTAATAATAGTGGATATTTCCAGTTTCCAAAGAACATCAAAGCTACAGTAAATAACAATCTCTGTGACATTCCTAGAATTTAGTATTTTAAGCCTCACTTTACACATATGTAAACGCAGAAGTTTACTTGGCCAAAATAGCAAACCTCATAAATAAATAAATGACTTAAATAAAAGACTACTAATTCTTAAGTCTATCCTCTTTGTCTATGCTCCAATACATCCCCCCTTTCTTTAATTTCAGGAGACTAGTAGGCTCATGATGTTACCTAAATATTTACACAGGGATACTACACATCTATGGATGGCAATGAGAGTCACAGGTTAAGATAGTTTTCTATAAGGTCCCCACCTTATTTGAACATGTTTTCCCTGAATTCTACACTCTCAAGATCCAGAAAATGACTATTATTTTTCTGCCATCTTTACTCTAGTGCTCATGTGCTGTCATAACGTTTGAACCTTGGGGAACCTCTGGCATCTAGTCTTGTCCACCAACTATTATCTAGACATGTGCCTCTTCCTAGACATCTACACTGTCTCACACTAATTACCCAAGGCAAACCAAAGTGCTCCATAGGCAAGTGCCACAATAACTTAAAGTTAACAAAAGTTTATTAAGTTTAAGTCCTCAATAAGTGCGAGAGAATAATAGTATACATCTGAAAAAGAAAAGAAGTAATGAAAAAAATAAATAAGCATGAATTTGAATGGATATAAAAGTTATGGATATAAGAAAAATAACCAGTAGAAAACTGGGGGAAAAGAACATGTACAACATTAAATTAAAAAGTGCACTCAATAGCTAGAATAACATCTTGGTTGGGCATCATTAAAGAGCTTATTTGTAAACTGGAAAATAACACTAAAGAATTTATCAATAAAAGAAGGTGGAAGGATTAGCCAAAGAACAAATATGCATAACCCATAGGCAGACAACAGTGTGGCGATGGCCAGAGGGAAGGGCATGTAAGCACCAGGTGGAGGTGGACGAAGAGGGAAAATGGGGACATCTGTAACAGTGTAAATAATAAAAATAAAGTTAAAAAAGTTAAAACATATAAATAGACACATCAAAAAAGGAAAAAAACAACAAACAATATGAAGAGGAACCCAATATAAGCTCTAAGATGGAACTTTAAACTTTTCTTCTGAAGTCAGTTGTGGAACGGATGTGATCTATTATCTGTGTTTGTTAGAAAAAGAGTAAATATGAGGCAATGAGTCTTCACAAAAAGCAAAAGTTTGGAGTCAACCTGAACTTCTTTTTATTTAGCAAGATCTTTTGGGCACATAAATGAGTCAACATGCTACTTCAATGTTTTGTAACCTCCACTTAGCTATTAAAATATCTTTCTTCAGAACTGCTTTCAAACACAAGGTCAAATCCTTCCTCAGAATTTTTCCCAGCCTTGAGAAATAAATGTCCTCTCCTTTGTTGGTTCTCAGAGGCATGTCCATCATACGGCAGTATGAAAAAGAGGCACTGGTTGGCGAGATTGTTCTAAAGCAAAGATAATGCAAGAGTCCCAAGATAAATGATGAACCCTCACTTGCATGGGAAGGAAATTGCACTTGGGAAGGAAATACTTTTCTTTAACTATTTGGATACTGGTTCATATACAAGGTGGGGCAACCTCACCCTTGCTACCATAGGATTTCTTTATCTTTGAAGCAAAGTGTATAATACATTAGATAAAAACCAGATTTCTTGTCACTTATGTCTTTTTTTTAGAAGTCATGTAATTTTTAATCTAAAATATTTAAACTACTAGAACAAAATTTCTGCATGAAGCCTGTTTTAGTGTCTGAAGTAGCCACATCCTGCTCTAATCTAGTTGATGTCACTCCTTGATTATGATTATTTAGAGAGTAGAATTGGAAATGAAGGAGAGATTTGTTATGTTATACCTTCAGAAATATTTTAGTAGTATTGTATTTTAAATATTTGATAGATATGAATTACCACTACAAGTTCTAAAATATTGTAACTGTACTAAAAGCCTTTGTTCTCCTTATTTTAAATGCATTCAGGGAGAGTTATTCAAATAAAATGGTATTTCTAAGATGAAAATGATATGCTTATGAGTCTTATACCCCTACTTACTATGCAGTCCTAATAAGTAACAGGGTTCTTATATGAATAAAATGTTACTCATTCACCAGTTGGATGTAAAGTGCTGTGAATTTTCAAATGTGCTGAGTTTAATTCTAAAATAGCTCATACTTTTGTTAAAATATGTCTGGCTTTTCTCCCTGCAAGAACCAATTGTATTCTGATATAAATATTGCATTTTGCTTAGGAATGATATAATGGCATAAACATGTATTAATGTATAGTATATTAAGTATCTTTTATGTATTGTCTCAAGCAGTAAATGTCACCTGACTTCAGCTCCATTACGTTGAAGATATTGTAACTGAAAAAAACGCTATCATTAGGTCAAATATTTTTGATCCCTGCTATGTAACTGCTAATATTTTAAAAACTAGTTGACGTTAAAGACATCTGATTTAGAGAATGGCATTCAGGGCAATGTTAATTTGTGCAATATTGAGATTCACTGTGAAATTATACTCATCCTATGAGGCCCAAACTGATTTAAATCTCTGCCAGAGGAATTTATCTTATTAAATTCATGGCATACCAAGTCAGAAATAAGCCTTAGAATTCATCATGTCATACCCCTATCCCAGAATTTCTCAAATGCTTTTGTATCAACCTTTTATTAGCAGCACATCTCAAAATCACCCACAATATCATACTCTTAAAAGGGTGAAGCCCCAAAATTTGAATATAAATTGGCACTCTAAGTGATATTATGTCTCATAAAACTGTCAAACCACTATTCCAGTTGGGCTTGAAATATTTCTTTGACAACTTTCCGAATGGTTGAAAGTCTTTGGAGAAACAAAACTGCTGCTGTACTACACTCAATTACTGCTCATGATCTAGGCATGTCTGCTGTAAGTGTAAATATACCTTATTATTTGTCAACATTTATTGCTGCAAAACACTTGCTTCAGTTTTATAAAACTCTAAAGTAATGGCTAATCTTTGAAACACCATTTAATAATGTATATAATGTAAATCAGTTCTATTTCTCCATTATTAAGTTTAATAAATACTTTTATCACTGTCTCATGACATTGTCCCAAGCTTCCTAACTCCACTGCCATGCAGACTTATTCATATCTTCACAAATCTTTATTGATTATATTCTTCTTAATGTGGAGTACACACAATCAAATGAAATCTTTTGGACGACATGATGGGTCCTATGAATTACAGGGATGCTCCACTAGAGGAATAAAACTTAGGAGGAAATTAACATCTTTGAAAACCTGCTGTGTCACTGGCCCTGCCCAAGTTCTCAGTGCTCATTGTTGTACGTGATCCTTCATGAAATATGAGTTAGGGAATTTGTTATTAAACAGTTTTGATATTTGCCTTGATATCGCATCATAAGCTAAGGCTGCACTACAGACCCTAGTCTGCCTGCCATCAGCACCTGTGTTGGCTTTCTACATATGTATTTATAAAGGGATTTATTATCTATACCCTAAGCCATAAAAGTTCTATTGAGCTCAAGGGTATCTGTAATCGCTCATAAAAAAGTGAGAAATATTTCTTTCAGATGTATAAAAGAATACAGTCTCATGATATCTAGTTAAAATAAGCAATATTATGAGCATTCATTTTATTATCATGACAAATATTAATTTAATGCTTAAGATTTTCCAGTTATTACACTAAAGAATTCCCATTTATTATACTATTTAATACTCAGAAAAACCTTATGTGTTAGATGCTGTTGTAAGCTCTACTTTTAATGATAGCCTTTCAAGCAGCAGAAGTAAGGACAAGATTAAAAAAACTTCCAGGGAGAATAAACAGATATATACAAAAGAGGAGAAATAGAATGCCATCATGATTCTTAGCAGCTGCTTGGGGAATGGAATAGCTTTCATATTTTTACTGAAAATATAGCAAAAGGAAGAAGAATGGCTCCTTGAGATGCTATGGTGGAAAATGAGGAGAATTGAGAAAAGAACCAAACATCTTATGAATATAATGAAAGAAACTTTGCTGGCTCCCTTCCTTCTTTCTATCCTTCATTCTTTCTTTGTTTTTCCTTTGAAATTCAGGTTAAAAACTAATCTATTAAATAGGCAATTATTAACTTCAAGAAAAATAATATCAAAAGTAAAACAGTTACATAAGAATGAAGTATGTATTATATCATCTGACTCAAATATAAACAACCTGTATAGTTCCTAATATAGGCAGTTTCTAATATGTATAAAAATAAGATTTATAATATAAATATATTCGGAAAAAGGAGACATGTTTTTGTGAGAATGTGTGTGCTAGAGTGGGGTTAAGAGAAAAAGGATAAAACTCATTTTGGCAAGAAAAAACTCACAGATAACTTTTTAAAAATTATTGATTGATTTTTTTAGGAGAGCAGAAGAAAGAGAGAGAGAAACATTGATTTGTTGTTGAACTTACTTACCCATTTATTCTTTGACTCTAGTTTGTGCCCTGACCGGGGATCAAACCTGTTACCGGTGTGGTGCCTGGAGGGAGGGAGGAGCCACGGGCAACGCTGGCAGCAGCACCATTGCAGTGTGTGGGAGATTTCCCTGTCCCAGGGTAAAGGCTAAACAAACCAGTGTGCAGCAGCTCACACCGCCCTGGCAAATGAGCTGGAGGGTACATGGTGACAGAGGGAGAATTTGCACAGAGTTTGCAAAGGCAGGAGTGGTCACAGTGATTGTGGAGGTTAACCTGGCAGCGGGAGGAGGCCCCAGCACAGGGCTGGTGAAATGCTTGGGCGGAGGGAAAAAGCCCTCTATTCCAGGGGTGGCAGACTCATTTTCACCGGGGGCCACATCAGCCTTGAGGTTGCCTTCAAAGGGCCGAAGGTAATTTTAGGGCTGTGTAACTGTAACTACTCCTTAACTAGGGGCAAGGAGCTGGGCACTGAAGCTGGGTAGAAACAAGGTGGAGGGCCGGATTAAGCCTGCCGTACTTGTGTTTGCCACCTGTGCTATATTTGCTTCCAGAACACAAGGAAAGGGTTCCAGAACAGAAGAAAGGGTTCCCCTTTCTCCACATCCTCACCAGCACTTGTTGTTTGTTGATTCATTGTTGATAGCCATTCAGACAGGCGTGAAATGGTATCTCATTGTGGTTTTAATTTGCATTTTTTCTGATGACTACTGATGTAGAGTATCTTTTCATCTGTGTATTAGCCATCTATATATTCTCTTTGGAAAAATGTCTGTTCAGGTCCTTTGGCCATTTTTTAAAGTGAGTCGTTTGTTTTTGGCATTGAGTTTTGTAAGTTTTTAAATAATTTTTGGATAGTAACCCCTTATCAGATGTATCAGTGAATATGTTTTCCCATTTGGTGGGTTGTCTTTTTATTTTGTTGATAATCTCATTTGCTGTGTGAAAGCTTTTTAGTTTGATATAATCCCATTGGTTTATTTATTTTTTTCTTTTGTTTCCCTTGCCTGGGAAGATATATCCAATAGAATATTGCTACGAGCAAGTCTGAGATTTTGCTGCCTATGGTTGCTTCTATGATTTTTATGGTTTCAGGTCTAACATTTAATATCCAGAAACCAGTTGCATTTTTACATGCCAATAGCAAACTAACAGAAAGGGAAAGTAATAAAACAATCCCATCACAGTTGCTAGAAAATGAATATAATACCTAGGAAGAAAATGAACCAAGAATGTAAAAGGCATGTACTTGGAAAATAGTAAGATACTGAAGAAAGAAACTGCAGAAACAAATTAGTGGAAGGATAACTGTATTCATGGACATGAAGAATTAACATCATTACCATGTCCATACTACCCAAAGCAATCTATGGACTCAATGCATTTCCTATCAAGATTGCAATGATATATTCACAGAACTAGAACAAATATTTAAAAAAATTATATAAAACCACAAAAGGCCCTGCAAAGCAACATCAATCCTGAAAATGAAGAAAGTTGGAGGAATCATGTGGCCTAATATCAAACTATACTATAAGACCATAGTAATCAAAACAGCATGGTACTGGCATAAAAACAGACTTTATATCAATGGAACAAAATAGAGAGCCCTGAAATAAACCCACACCTTTCTGGTCAATTAATATTTGACAGAGGAAACAAGTACATACAGTAGGCTAAAGATAGTTTATTCAATACATAGTGTTGGGAAAAGTGGACAGATACATGCAGACAAATGAAATTGGATGACCTTGTTATACCACACACAACAATAAATTCAAAATGGATTCAAGGAAATTTTCTTTTTAAAAGCACACTCTTTTCTTCTAGTTTCAGCTCCAACATATAAAGAGCTTGGAAGTCATTACTCCCATTCTCAGATAAAGAAAAAGCTGGAAGAAACTGATAATTGTGACTTTTATAGAATCCATGAAAGAACTGAAGTCAAGGCAAATTCTCACCCTGTGATGTGGAGAGGCAAGAGAATGCTGAGAGTCCAAGCCAACTGATGTGTGTTTGAACTGAAGACACTGGCATCATAAACTGATAGGGACACTTAAATGGTGATTTTTACAAGTTGCTCAAGGCTGAGTGTAGGCTATTTCGAGAAGAAAAAATGCTTGCGGTTGCAGTTGTGTGTGCACATGCGTGTGTGCGTGTAGGGAGACTGGGGACACATTCTCAAATGTTACTTCCAGGAACCACATCATGTTCTCGTGGGTGAAACTCAGGGAAGATCGCCTCAAGGCCATGGCAGTTGGAGGGAAGAAGCACCCACTGTGAAACACACACAGAATGTTCTACACATGAAGTGTGTGCCAGAGCATAGACACAGAGGAAACACTTTCCAAGTTATTTTATGAGGCTACCACTACATAAAGAGTCTAAGGAAGAAAACTCATGTGATTGTATCAGTTAATACTGAAAAAATATTTCATGAAATCTAACAGTCACTCATGATGAAAATACACAGCAAACTAAGAATTGAATAATATGCCAGCCCCAAATATGCCACTTTAGTATATTAATTATTATGAGTTAAAATTACCTAAAAAACAGTGCAAGAATATGCTTACCCTTCTTTGTCACCTTGAAAGCAGGAAGTAAATCCCCCAAGTAAAAAGTACCCTCCCTGGACCAGGGCGGTAAAAGGCATCCTTTTCACCAGAGATAGTGCATTCAGGGCAGAGAAGGCTGTATAAATAAACTTTGGTACTTCCTCACTAATTTGCTCCCCAAACCCAAACCCCTTTGTTTTGTCAGTTCTTCACAAATCTATGTTATTGGGGAATTTTCAAATTAAAGCTATATGATATTATTATACAGCTATAATAGATGGCTGTGCATCCCAAAAGGCTATAATTCCCAAACCACTGCAGTTGCTGGGCAGGGAGGCAGAGCACCAGGAATGCTGCTTTATTTTGCTTGTGGGAATGCAAAATGACATAGCCACTGTGGAAACAGTTCAGCAACTCATTACAAAGCTAAGCAGGATCGTCTCATGTGATCCAGGAAATCCACTTCAGACTATTTACAGAACTTACTTGAAAACATGCCCACAGACAGATCACTTGGGTATCTATAAAAACTTTATTTATAATCACCAAAAATTGGTAACAGCTAAGATGTTCTTCGGTAGGTAAATGAACTGTGATACATATTTCTCAAGGGCATATTACTCAGTGATTAAAAATGAATCATCAAGCCCTAAAAACATGCACAAATATTTATGGATATAAACACATACACAGGTCAGTATACTTACATATGTGGTCTTGCTCTGTCAGCTGAGAGAACCTAGAAACAACAGCCTCGTATCAAAGGCAACACAGTGCAGAGATTGAGGTTTCTAACACGGTTCTCCAATAAAAACAGCTACCTGGAAAATAAAATGGGCTAATTCTAAGACCAAGGTAGGAAATAAATAAGACAATACTGGAGCCACTTTTTGTGCCAGAAAGTAAAGTGCTTGAAAGTAAAAAGAAAGCAAAACCAACTACAACATCAAAAATGCCCAAATTGATGGGGCATGGCAAAAGTCTATGTGCATCCCCTGATGAACTGAGAGAGGTTCCAGTGGCCACAGCTGGAAAAGTTGAGTTGCATAATAAACCAAGTACTATTGAATTTTATACCACAAAATATAAAATAAATAGTTATTTTGATGTAAATAAATAATCAATCGGACAGTAGAGAAGAGATATAACTGTTCAGAAAAATGACAATAGTTTATGTTGATGCTTCTCAAGAGTTGGAACACAGCTCCCACACCTTAAGTGTGTGCTGCATATAATGACTTCCTTCCAAAGAGAACGGCATGGAATGCGGTTAAGAGAGGAGGGACTTTCAGTAACTGTCAGATCCTGACAGACCCTCAGCCAGATGGTCCAGGTGAACAACAGTGATAAGTCAGGGTGGAAGTACGTATCCTTGACATGATGTGATGAAAATAGCACTTTATTTCTACAGATGTCCTCCAAAAAACCCCATAACCCAGTCTAATCATGAGAAAAACATCATAAAAGATCCAGCTGAGGTATTTTCTAAGACATTTCTAACTTGTACTATAGAAAACAGTCAAGGCCCTCAAAAACAAGGTCTGTGAAACTGTGTAGCCCAGAGCAGCCTCTGACAACCTACAAGGAAATATAATGTGGTACTCTGGATGGAATCCTGGAACAGAGAAAGAACAGTAAGTGGTGATAATGCATGAATATGGTTCATTGTAACAAATGTGCCAGACCGATGTAAGATTTTGACAATAAGGGAAACTGTGGGGAAATACATGAGACCTTTGTGTACTAAGGTATCATTTTTTTATAAACCTAAGTGTTTTGAAAATAGTTTATTTAAAAATATATTTTACGGAAAATCCAGGTAGCAGAGAAGAAAAAGCTCACAGAGTTGCTTCTTAGGAACAGAATTCAGGTATTGGCAATGGTAGGTTAGAAGATAATCACTTACCTTGTTTAAACTTTTAGCATTTTTCAGTAAAGTAAATCATGCATATAAATTGTTCTGCAAAAAGGTAAAAACAATGAGGAAAATAGAGAGGAAGGAAGGAAGGAAAGAAAGAAGGGAGCGACGGAAGGAAGGAAGGAAGGAAGGAAGGAAGGAAGGAAGGAAGGGGAGGAAAGGAGGGAGGGAAGAAGAGAGGAAGAGAAGGAGGAAGAGGGGGGGGGGAAGGAGACTTAGTTTAACCTGCTTCAAATTACCCAAGTAATAATAAGTAACATCTTCATTTAAATGCAATTCTTTCTGATGCTAAAGCCCACAGAATTAATTACTTTTTTCTTTTGTGAAAGAACAACATAGCCACAAGGACACCTTGGTGTCTCTTGCTTAACTGCAGCTAAAAGGCAAGAAACTTAATTTTTCATCCAGTCAAGCTAATCCATTGAAATCGTTCTCCCTGCCTTATGTTACTATGTTGAACAATTTATAGTCTAAAAAAGAAACTTGGAACTTGCCTCAAATGTTGCAAATAGTTAAGTCCACTCTATCTGCTTTGGCTTTAATGCTTCTTAACAACTCATCTTCATAACCTCTCCTGCCATATGTTTTCTGGGTCCACTGGATTTTGGTTTATAAAGCAAGATTCTGGGGTGTAATCTGAAATTGACAGAAAAAGATTCAGCAACTGTCTACAAAGTGAAATCTTGTTTGGGGGGTTTAGGAAAAAACTCACCTTTGTTGGATCAGAGTGAGAAAGTTCTTACTGCAACGTGTAAAACCTACTTTGCACATAAATTCAGTAGAGAATAATATGTAATGTTTTTTTGGGTCAGGACATAGTGTTATTATTCTGCAATATTTTGTGTTACCCACACAATTAATAGGGATGGAGTGGGCTCGCTTCTCCCTCTGCCCCCCACTCTTTTTTATTTTAGTAATGAAGAGGGCTAAGGCTAATTTTTTGTGTAATTATTTTAAGATCAAGTTAGAGAATTTTCTTTGTCTTGATTCTATTCTCCTGTTGTGTTTTCAATGGAGAAGGGACAGAGCCTTCTTAACGAGTTCTCCATGTCTAGACTGGAAACAGTTCCAGAGATCTGGGATCTAACTCCTGAGGACAGCGGTGGCTGTTTCAGAGCCCAGTCTGGCTCTTTATGGGACCACAAAAGCTTGCTGTGCGGTTTTTAAGGAGGGGAAAAATGTCTCTACTCTCAATATTCATAAACATGAACAGGGAAACAGAACACCCATTATTTGTTTGTGTGGAACAGTATTATGAACAATAATTCAAAAAATTGTCATTCAAATTTATCCTTATAACGACTGATACAGGAAAATTAATTTTTAAAAACAGTTACCAATTGCCTTTATTGTTTCAGCTGATGTAGAATGACATCAAAGCCCCTTTTTTCCTTCCAAATCCCATTTCAAATGTTAAAACACCCAGCTTGTAGCATAGACACAAAGTTAAGATTAGATGCACATGGGTTGTCTTTTTAGTTTTGATTGACATGTTAAACATATACCATAATTTTATTCCATTTTAAAGTAAGCTGATTTTCTTGTGAACTTGGAGAATTCAGTATATTTTCTCTTAGGAATCAACATAATACTTTATTGAATTGTATCACATTATTTTATTTTATTTTTTTAAAGATTTTATTTATTTATTTTTAGGGAGGGAAGGGAGGCAGAGAGAGAGAGAGAGAGAAACATCAATGTGCGGTTGCTGGGGGTTATGGCCTGCAACCCAGAAATGTGCCCTGACTGGGAATCGAACCTGGGACACTTTGGTTCCCAGCCCGCGCTCAATCCACTGAGCTATGCTAGCCAGGGTGTATCACATTATTTTAAATTATTCTTTAATATTATAAGGAAAGCACCAGGATAAAAGTCAAACCATTGGTAGTTTCCCTGCACATTAGCCAAATAACCTTGGACAAGATGAATGGTCAGAGTTTCAATTACTAAATTTTAAAGGGGACTAATAACATCTGCTCCCTGCATCTTCTAGTGTCACTGTCAATGACAAATGACATGTGAGAATATTTTTGAAATTCTAAGAGTGATTTTTAAAAGATGATTATAATTAAATATTTGAAATATAGGCCATTGCTCTATTATAAAAGAGTAAACTGTTATGGGAGAAACTCCCAGAATCTTGTTCTTCTCGCTGACACAGTAAAGAATTACAGATCTGCAAGTCTATTAGCACACAAGCAGGGTTTACTGATGATATGTTCTCATGGAAGAGAATGGACCTTGCAAAGGTCAGGGTGCAAAGGGCATGGGTTCAGGGCAAATCGGGTTAAGGATGGTGAAAGTAAGAGTGGCCAAAAGCAGGGGTGGCCAGTGCCTGGATGGCCAGAGGCTGAGGGGCCTGAGGCTGGGCAGCCAGAGAGCCAAGAGAGAGAGCCCTTTGTTCTGAGGACTTATTAGCTGGCAGGATGGGGGTGAAGAAGTCACATACTGATTGACAAGTAAAGGTGCTGCCAGCTTTCCTGAGGTGGGGGTGGTGGCATTAACACCCAAGGGCGCTGATGGGCTTTTTCTTTTGGGTACTTTCCAGGCCTTTCAGACTTTGGAATGAAAGCTCAGTTTCAAAGGCTTTTCTCCCAGAGAGCGGGGAAGATTCATAGAATTTCAAGGAGTACCCTTCTCCCATGTTGGCACGGTGTTTCCTGAGGTGTTGTGACACCTGGCAAGATTATGGACCAGGCTCGGGACTGCCCAGTCAGTGGGCAAGACACATGTCCCTCCTCCTCTCTGCCTTGGTTTACTATCTATCTTACCTAACAAAACCTTGGCAAACAAAGATTTAAATTTATTCATTTAAAGTTATATAAAGTTTTTAAATGCAAATAAACTCACACTTTACATCTACAGCAAATTAATGAGTTCCTTATACAATATCATTTATCTTCTATTGTGTTTTTATTTCTGTAATTGTCTTAGTGTAACAATAAGAAACAATATTTGTAACATAATAATAGGGTATAATCTCCTACACGCCCTTGTCCGTCCCTCACGTCTCCTAACCATGGCTGATATGATGGCATTTACTAATTACTCCTAATATTCCTGGAATCAACCTCATAACTCTTCTAAATATGATGAAACTTTTTGTCATCCTTACTTTATAACCGAACACATTTTTTTTACCTACATTCTCTCACTATCATCTTAATTGAACAAGGGTACACAGGAAAGCAGGCTTATGATTTTAGAGTTTTGCAAGGAGCTTTAGAGTTTTGCAAGGGTTTCCCAGATGAATCCCTAAATAGAAGTTGTATTTTAATGTCAGCTCATCCCAAGTCATGTCCTGATTTGGGGAGATACAGAAATTTTATTGTGTACCTAGAAGCAACAAGGCTAGTGTAGCTGACTCCTGCTGAAACACATAGAAGACCGATGCAGGAAATCAGAAGGTCTGTGTATGCATTTCAATGAACACTGTAATCGCCAGACTCGATGTTTATTTGGGCCTGGACAGATCATCATTATTTTTTCTTTATGCAAGCCAATGAGAAGCCAGATGTAGATGACTGCTTATGTACAGTATCCAAATGTGTAATGACATCACATTTACATATTCTGGAGGAACCATCTTTAATACAGGGATCCAGGTGTCAGAATGAATGGGTCATGTGGCCTACTAAACATTCTTAGTCCTTAACAACACTGGTAACACTGGTCTTTATCATGTTTTTCCTTTCTTTCATTCATTCTTGGTTCATCAGCTAATCTTTTAATTAATGATTTTGTTAAATGAAATAAAATAATTACCATTAGTTAATATTTCTTTTAAGTGCTTAATAATGTGCTACAAACCATTCGAAGCACTTTACATTAATTATTTCACTTAATCCTGTCAACAATTATTTTTAAAAAATACAAATTAGGAAACTAAATTTTGGATAAGTATATTAACAAGGCTGAATTGACATAGTTGGTAGGCAACAGATACAATACACAAATCTAGGAGTGTTTGAATGTAAACTGTAAAATTTGACTCTTGATGATTCTCAAGACAAAAAGACAAATGAAAATTTGTCTTTTCATTTCTATTTTTGATAGAGAAATCTTGTTCTTATTTTTATCTACATTTTGGGAGTGGGGCCATTTCACAATTATTTACCAGTACAACCAACATTCTGATTACAGATGGCAAAACATAGTCTCAAAATGTCAAATAACTTGCTCAAGTTGCTCAGCTAATAAGAACTAGTAAAGACCTTGAACCTGGATCCTCTGCATCCAAAGCACATTCTTTTTTTTTTTAAAGATTTTATTTATTTATTTTTAGGGAGGGAAGGGAGGGAGAGAGAGGGGGAAAGAGAGAGAGAGAGAGGGAGAGAGAGAGAGAGAGACATCAATGTGCGGTTGCTGGGGGTTATGGCCTGCAACCCAGGAATGTACCCTAGCTGGGAATCAAACCTGGGACACTTTGGTTCCCAGCCCATGCTCAATCCACTGAGCTACGCCAGCCAGAGCTCAAAGCACATTCTTATTGCAGAGATGGTGTCTGACTGGTGACCTCTGGTTCTCTGTATGTGCACAAAATTCCCTGAGTGACAGATCTCTTTGAGGCAGTATTTTCATTTGAAAGTAGCACTGGTTAAGCCTTCTGTAGAAAATCTAAAGTCTCATCATATTAAGAGCATGCTGCCAAGTCAGTTAAGGATGGACTTTTTTTTCAGTTTATTAATACCACAAATAAACTTATTGTAACTCTCATTTGACATGCAGGATGTTCTTTTCACTGAAATCATTTATTCCTGTAACTGTCTCAATGTTTCCAGGGACACCTGGAGATTTCCATTTGGGGGAAAAATTAACCTTTTACCTCCCACATCTCTTGAAAGCCACTTGCTATTATCTAAATTATCTAAATTAATCAGGAGTGAAAAATTGCAGCAATGGTGTAAGAAAAGATTCTCTGGGAGGTCAATGCCTTTTCTTTTCAGTTGTAGAATAAATTGTAGGTATTGTCAAGGATAACTTAATGTACCTTGAAAACTTTTCAGGCAATTGCTCAATGAATTATAATTTATCATATAAAATTATCTCTGTATTTTACTTTTATTCAACAAAGACAAATGAAAATTGTGAGTACATATGTGTATATTTGTTTGGGTTACCTGCAGAGCAACTATAACCTAGGTGTAATTTCTAATTACAGCAGCTATTCAGATTAAATTTAATATGAACTCAAGGAAAATTATAATCTCGGCAGTAAGTATAAATGAAAAGGTGGATAAATAAAATGGTTGTTGACTAATTATCAATGTCATTTAAAAAGATCATAATGAATAAGAATAGGACCTCGTATAATCTTCACAATAATTCAAAAATATATTTAGTTTCACTTTATAAAGATACAGTGCCTATTATAGCATAACTGCTCAATAAAGCATTATTAAATATATAAATAAAACTCCAAAAGTTAAGCAACTTTTTAAGTTCACATAGAAAGTAAATGTTATCTTTATGCTCTAGCTCGGGAACTGGAGCAGCCCACCCACTGTGTGTTGTGTACCCTTGAAAGTACCGGGAAAGCATATACTGAGTACAAGGTGTCTGTCTACCTTATGGAGGGAAAGTTCCCGAAATTCACTTGTGAGTTGGTCCTTTTGCCTAAGGGGTCAGGCGTCTTTCATCTCAGCTAAGAAGTAAGAAATGATTGTTATTTATCTAGTTATTTATTACATGCTATTATTTTTTATATTGTACTAAGCATCTGTTTTTTTAATATGTCCTCCTTTTTAAGATTGTATATATTTAGTTTTTAGAGAGGGGAAGGGAGAGAGAGAGGGAGAATAACATCAATGTGTGGTTGCTTCTCATGCACCTCCCTAATGTGGACCTGGCCTGCAACCCAGACCTGTGCCCTGACTGGGAACCAAACCCATGACCTTTTGATTCACAGGCCGGCACTCAACCACTGAGCCACACCAGCCAGAGCTATATATGTCTTTTCAATAAAGTAAAATAGAATAGGCCAGTGTAATTTCTGAAACATCTTAATCTGATCTTTTTTGAATAAGGACCCCGAATGATGGAGCCTCAATGTTAATATTGTCTTTCATGAGTCACCATCTGCTCTGTTATAGGACTCAAGGATGTTTACAAAAGTTAAGTCCTGGCTGGTGTGGCTCAGTGGATTGAGCGCCAGCCTGAAACAAAAGGGTAGCCAGTTTGATTTCCAGTCAGGGCACATGCCTATGTTGCTGGCCAGGTCCCCAGTGGAGGGTACACTAGAGAGGCAACCACATATTGATGTTTCTCCCCCTCTCTTTCTCCTTCTGTTCTCCTCTGTCTAAAAATAAATACATAAAATCTTAACAAATTAAAAGTTTCAACACCTCTGACTTCAATAATGACATCTGAGATGTCTCTCTTCTTAAAAGGCAAGTGCGTGGATGGCAGTGGATGCTACAGATTGTTTACCTTGCATCAATTTCTCTTTCTTCATAAATCTAGCCCTGCTCCATGTACCAAATGCATCTGTAGTGCGACTGATGCAACTGATCCAGATTAGTGGTCAGCTTACCTTAGAGGAAGACTGTTAGCTTTGTAATTCACTCAGTGACCCCTGCAGGGAGCACCCGGACAGTGTGGGCCCACCACACTGAAGGCAAGAATTCATTTGTCTCTTTCTCCTGACAAATATAACCTGTGATGATTGATAGCTGTATCCCAAATACCCCCGAACTCAGTGGTAGAAACAGCAATCGTTTATTTTGTTTAGGCACCTGCAGTTTGGCCAAGGCTAGATGGGGCTGGCTTGTCTCTGTCCCATGTGCCATCAACTGGACAGCTGGAGTAGGGATGGAGATAATTTGTGTGGATTGCATGATGATGCTGGCTGCTCCCTGCTCCCTGGGAGCTTAGCTGAAAACCTCAGTTACTTTTCACGTGAGCCTTTCCCAGTATGATTAGGCTTGTTTACATTGCGGCCACTGGGTTCTAAAAGGAAGTGTTCAAAGAAAGAGGACGTCAAAATTACCAGTCTTTTAAGTTCAGGCCTGGAAGCAGGCACAGCATCACCTCTGCTTGAGTCTGTTATTGACAGTCAGGGAGCCCACGCAGATTCCAGAGGAGGTTACGCAGGCTTCATCTCAAGATGGAAGAAGTGTCAGATCACATGTGGTTATCTTAATGTTACATAGTGCTAAGAAAGCTGGTAGCACTGATGGGTATTAGTAGCTATCTTGCAAACAAGAGAACAAGCTTTAAGAGGAATTTATACAAGTGGATTTCAGAGCTGCAATTCAAACACTCAGAGTCTTCAGAAATGGGAAGACTCCGGGTGCTTGAAGCAAATAGCCACTCAATCAACCTGTCCTGGAAATGTTACTATGTCTGGGCTTCTATGTGTGTGAGAGGATACATTTACTCATCTTAAAAGCAAATCTAAATGGGATATTTTTAGTTGTTACCATTTTAACTCCTTACAGAGTTATGGCAGGATTGAAAAGAATCTGAAAAATTTAAATCTGGTTTACAAGCTAAAAATTTACCAATGAAAAGGAAAAGGGAAGAATGAAAATCAGTGAAAGGGAGTAGGGAAAGCATTTAATTTCTGTTTATCGAATATAATATGGATCACACTAAATTAATAATTAAACAACAAAAGAACAACTGAATTAATGCCAATTAATAATATGTCAATTCCCTGGAGGCAAGTAAAAATTTCTACATTAGCATGAGTGGATAGCCATGGATTACTTGATTTGTTTGTTTTACAATCTCTGGCAGATTTTAATTACCTCCTAATTAATTTACAAGCAGGATATGAGCATTAATTGATATCTTACAAAATCTTCAGAATTGTAAAAACTGATGTGATGCAAGTGTTGTCAGAGACAATTGACTAATCTGTCATTTTATCCATAAAATTTTTTTTAACATCAAGAACTTCCAAATCTGCCAGCAATAATACTTTGGTCCTAGATTGCAGGTAAAAGATACTAAATTCTAAAAAATGAAAATCTATATATGTGCATTTATTATTTATTTATTCCATTTACAGTTGCCTTTTTGTAAAATGGAAACCATAGTCCGAAGAACAGAGGGACAGTCCATTCGATTTATTTATTTATTTGTTTGTTTGTTTATTTTAGTTCTTAACCTATTAATGTAAATACCTTATCTGGTGTCCCTTATATCTACTAATATATCGGTGTTAAGACATTTTTGTGTGTAGGTGTAACTGGAGGAGTGTATAACAAAAATTCAAACTCTACACCTCTATATATGAGAGAAAAAAACTGCAAATTAACAAGTGTCTCAAGATCCACAGATGTAGCTTCTAGTTCTGATTTCATCTTTTTTTTTTCACTAATTGAAAAGCACATTTCTTAGAAATGAAAACAAAACAAAACAAAAAACCTATTCTTTTATATAAAGCATTTCTTGCCTGGAGATTTTCAGCTTGGGTAAAAACAACAGTAGTGAGGCCATTAATTCTTTTCCCTAAAATAATTCATTTAAAAAGTCATTAGCTTAATAGAAAGGAATTGATAGAAGGCCTTTAGGCATTCTACTCTAAATCTTGGGGATTTTGCCTCATTAAAAATCAATTGAAACAAAGCCTCGTGAATGTGTGTGAGGGAGAGAAAGGGAAGTATACATGTAAAAATCTTACCCAGTTTTATTAATATTTCTGAAAATAAAAATCATCTGAAATGATATTAATGACTTCTTTGAGATATTTACAATTTTCTAATAGAAAATATCGTGTTACTTTTGGATAACCATTATTATGAATTCATCGAAGCTAAATCTCATTATGTCTCATAGTTAGTTTAGAAATTTTACTTTCTGATAGTTACCTTGTAAATTAAGCCTGAAAATTGCAGTCATTATTTCTACTGCTCTGCTCCAAATTTACCACTGAGCAAGTTTAATAAATTGTGATATCACCCGACAATGTGCATGCTATGGAGAGACGACAAATATGTGCCAACTTGTTGACTTTTTATTCTAAGAAAAAAAGAGTTGATAGAAATGGAAACCTGACAAATGTGGAAAAGGATGATAATGTATTTATCATGTTGGTAAGGGATTCTTTTTTTATTATCTTGAGCAGGCATCCCCAACCCCCGGGGCACACACAGGTACAGCTGGTGGCCTGTGAGGAACGGGGCTGCACAGCCGGACAGCAGGACGTGAGACAATTTTGGGAAGTGCCAAAAACCGTCTTTCTTGAAACCTGTTCCTGGTGCCAAAAGGTTGGGAGCAGCTGATCTTCGTGCTCTGTAACCTGAGACCCGTCGGAGGTCTTATCTGGATAGTGAAGCAGTGGATACAGCTTTTCCTCCCTCATGCAGGGGCTTGATGAGCCTTGTTGCTATCATCTGCTGTTGCTATCAATCCGTGCTTTCGTCCAGACTTCGTATGTCAGAGGACAATGACCACAAGGCCAACGTAGTTCTTGAAGTTAGTCACAAGAAATAGCTACAATAGTATGGTGATGTCTACAGTTGCTTAGGAAAAATAAAGGTAAGATGTGAGAGTAATTTTACCTTTTGCAACTAGGAAAGCAGTTTGTTCACAGGGGGGACTTTATTCAAAGTCTTAGAGCACGTACTTGGGTATTGCCATTCTTCCTTTCTTCTTCTAACTATTCTTTCTGAAATTCTGCTTTACCCATGGAATTTCAGATTTGAAAGGCAGAAATTACTTCCTTCTTTAGGGTCAGAAGGGTTAAACCACGCACATGAGTCAAAAATCTGTCATATATTCAAAGGCACATGTAGGATCCCAGAGCTATAATGAAAGCTGATGAAAATGATACTTCAATAAAATTGAAGGTCAGGCCTACAAGAAATTTAGGATGTTGGGAATAGATAGATGATGGCTAGGTATGAATATATGGATAGACAGATAGATAGATAAACATGCTGACATAAATATGCTTGCATTATTGGTAAGAACATTCTTTGTAATTTTCAAGACATGTTTATTGCTTATATTACTTACAGGTCCCTTAAAATTCAATGATCATTTTAAGGAAAATTACCCAAGTGATCTAATACTGTGAATTCCAACAGGCCACCCAGTAATTCTTTCCCATAGAGGGAAAAAATAGGAAGTATAATTGCCTCATCCAAATGTAACTGGGACGTAAAGTGAAAATGCAAAGTTCTTTTGATTTTATGGCAAGAGGTCCTTGCAGTGGCTTCTCGCCCTTTTAATTACTTGAATGTACTTAGCAAAAATTGTGTAGCAGCAGGTGTTAAATAAAAGTCCCATACAAACAGACCAATGCACCTTTAAAGTTATAAAAAGGTTTTTACAAATGCATTATCTCATGAGTTCTTAGGAAGTAGACCATCACATTGGACTGTACTTACAGTTAGGAGTCAATGATGCTATTTTTTTCTACTCTAATTTGAGTGGCAATTCTCTATGTTCTATTTTGAGGGGCAGGGTAGTATTTTTTTCTAAAATAAATTTGAAAATATTTTCAAAAACTAAAAACACAAAGCAACAAAACCCAGAGTCAGCATGTGTACGATGTAGGAGTGCCCTGAATTTTTGAATGGAACAGGAGAAGCTACTTCAACCTTTTCAAGCTATGGGAGGATATTCAGCCAGAATTGCAATTCAGTCCATTTGGGATGTTACGTGGTTGCACCAGTTTCCTCATGTGAAGATATGCACATTAACGAAAAGGAAAACAATTAGTCTTGTGTTAATAGCATCACAGGGTGGTACTGTCGAATACTTGTTCAGGAGGTTTCCTATTCATGAAGTGCTAAGCAGGAACTTAGCCCCCGGGTTCTTGCACAGCCACATGCCTCACGTGGGGAAAGGGTTAGGGTCCTCCATCATCTAAATCTGTATTCCTGAAGCCTCAGAAGCACTCGCCCTGGGGCTGACAATCCTCCCACACCAGGACCAAAACAAGGAAGTTTCCAAGGGATGCAGCACCGATTTGTAGCTGCTTTAATGAGATGCCTCTGTTGCGGGAGGAGGGTGTAGGTTGAAAAGGCCAAGGAAAATTCCTTTTGAAATTTTCGCTGAAATATTTACTATCAAGTCAGTGAAAGTAATTATTTAAAATCCAAATTGTTTTCAATAGGTGGACAAATCCAGTTGATAAGGATATACCTAAGCTCTATCTTGATGTTTAACACGGGCGTAGGAATCAAGATATTTTCTGTCCTTTTCACTTCTTCGTGAACCTTATGACGCTGGTTCTGAAGAAGAATGGATGCTAAGGAATCAGATAAAAGTCAGGTGAATGTTGACTTGGGTTGAGAGAAGTTAAGAACTCTGCGACTCTGAACAACCCTAACTAACACTGATCTGTTACTTCCTAATAGGTTTTGTGCGGATCATGCTTCAGAGAGTTCTGAGCAGCAGTATTAAGACACAGGGAAGAGGCAGAATAGTAAAGAATTCAGAGAAAACAATGGATATAAGTAATTCCGAATTTTATTTATGGATAGATCCAGCGTCATCAGTTGAGAGTCTTACATTTAACAGATGATCATTACATCCAACTGTGGAGACAACAAATGCCCTTTCAAATGTGCACATCATTTATCCCTTCGTTATTAAAGTGATAGAAATAATTTGAATTTAGACAGCTCTCGCTTCATAACAGGAGAGGAAGAATGCGGAAGGTTGTGCTTGGTTGACGTGTATATGTCACATGCTCAAGAAATCTGATCTCACTTCAATATTTGCAGAAAGATACGCCATTTCTTAAAAACTCTGGGGCAGTCATTTTACTGAAAGTGTTCTTTGCTTAACAATACAGACTCATTCAGCAAATATTTATGGAGCATCTTCTGAGCTCCAGGCAATGAAATGTACAGGAGACTCAGAAACAAGTACAATAAACTGCATTGTTCTTTGAGGAACTCATAATCCTGTGTGAGATGTGTACATTGAAAACACTGCAGTACAAATGCCACGCAGGTACTAGAATTTAGTATAAATTTAGTTTTATGGGAGCATTGAAGAGACAGTGATTAAGTCTGAAATAAAAGGGCTGGGAAAATCTTCCCAAAGATATTTACATTTCCAATGGGCACAAGGAGACAAGTAGATAATTTACAGGTGAAGAAGTAGTTGAAGTTTGGTGAAGAATTTATCATGGAGCAGGTTCAAATAAAGGCAGTTAGTGGGCTATTCGCATGTGATTCTTTTCATAAAATAAAATACTAATATCAACACAAAACTTTATCTTGGCGATATAGTGACTTTGGTTAAACATTGCTATTTTAATAGAATTTTAGACAATCATTGTTACATTGAAGTTTACCTATGTCTATTTACACAACAACCTCATGGGACAAAGGAAGATAGGATGGGAATGTCATATGCTTTCTTCCTTACACCAGTGTTTCTCACTGGTGTGGTTGTGGGCATCTTAGGCAGAAAGAAAAGTGTTTTGTAAGATAGTTAATATCCATGGGCCCTACACACAGCACATGGGTCGTAATTTCAGTTATTCTGAGCACCGAAACACTATGTTGAGTTTGTCCAGACAAAGGAGGCCAAAAAAAAAAAAAAAAACCCTGTGGGGTTGATTTATTTAAAAAACTGTGTATTTATTCCTACTTGTTTAAACTTCAGTCACCTTCAAAGTACTCTCCATTTGATGCAGTATACCTACTGAGAGAGTTTTTCCTTTGCTCAGAACAGTTTTTGAACTCGTTGATTTTGATGCCTTTTAGTGCTTTTGCTGTTTTTTTGTTTCGCCTCTTCCACATCAGCAAAATGTTTCCCTTTGAGGACTTTTTTCATTCAGGGAAACACAAAAAAAATGTTGCTGAGGGTAAGATCAGGTGAATAGGGTAGTGGGGCAAGGGGCCATGCTGTTTTTGGTCAAAAACTACTGAACATTCAGCATGTTGTGGGCAGGTACACTTGTAAATCACTCAACATGAAACAGGCAAATGTGATGAAAGAATCCTCCAAAAAATTCCGCTGAAGCCGGTAGAGCCTCTCACAGCAATGTCGGCTGGTACACTGATGCATATGGGCTCCTAGAACACTGGCCTAGTGGGGGAAGCCTGCACTACAGGTGGCCCATCTTCCAGAAGATAATTCTGGCTTTTGGGGGTCCCTCCTTGTAAGAATATTTCATACATTGTGCACTTGTGATTATCTATCTATCTTTTTTCTGTCCATATATTATCTGCATATGGTGTATGCCTTTAATCTGTATCTATGCATATATGCATTCTATTAATATTTTTGTGGATTCCATGTCTCTACTACAATGTTCTACAATTTCACAACTGTTATTAATATTTTTCATGAGGCCCATATGTTGTTTTTTTTTTTTAATTTCTGTCTGATAATTCCAAAAGCATGGCCATCTCTGGGTCTGCTGCTATTAAATTTTTCCTTGGAATATAGATTGCATTCACATGCTTATTTGAATATTCTGTGATATTTTATAGAAGAATGCTCTCTCTCTGATATACGCAGTCTAGCCATCCCATTTTGTGGTTCCAGTAGGATCCTTTTTGCTCTTTCAATCTGTGTTGAACTTTCTGTACCTAAAGAAATTCTTTCTGTGTGTCTGCTTTTGCCCACATTCAGAAGATGGGGATCCTGCTGTCTGCAATGCTAGAGAAGGTGTTGCTTGTTTCTCACGTTCAACACCCACTCTTGCTCAGGGGAAAGCCAGCAACATCGCAGATTTACTTCAACCCTCTGGACTGCTGCCCTCTCAGCCTTTGGTTCCTGAGAGTTCAAGGGGCTTTGTATGGATTTATCTCAACTTCCTGACCGCACCCTAGTTTTTGGCATATTGCACGCAAGCACTTGATGAAAATCCATGAGAAAGAATTAAAGAGTGGTTGAAGCTTGTCCTGTGGCCAGAATTTTTTGGCATTTTCTTCTGCTATAGCAGTCCACGCCCAGACATTAATGGCTTATTAACATTTAGTTTGGCTTCTCCTTATGCCACTGTTTGGCAGATTCGTTGTTTTCTCACCACTCCATCACTCTGCCAGGTATAAAAACAGCTAAGAGTCTCTTTCTTTTATAAATAGCTTGTTTTTCTTTGAAATTTAGTTCTAAACGGGAATGCTAATTAATACTACTTAAAACTGAGTTCAACAAGAGATTTTTATTTTTTTAATTTGTTTAAGATTTTATTTATTTTTAGAGAGAGGGGAAGGGAAGGAGAAAGAGAGGGAGAGAAACATCAATGTGTGGTTGCCCCTCCCATGCCCCTTACTGGAGACCTGTCCCGCAACCCAGGAATGCGCCCTGACTGGGAATCGAACTGGCAGCTCATTGGTTCACAGGCTGGCAATCCACTGAGCCACGCCAGCCACAGCACAACAAAAGACTTTCTTATGGTACAGAGTAAAAGTGAAGATGAACTAAAGCAGAGTTCATAAGAGTCTTTTATAACACAAAATATATACACCCACTGACTTTTATAACCATTAAGAAATAATAGTTTTTGAATGAGTAATGGTTTGAAGATTGTATCCTAGATGATTCCAATTTGTGCCACATTCACACATTAACAACTGCCATCAACTATGGTGAATATCAACTGGCGACTTCTCACATTTTTTATCTTCTGTGAGAGGATATGATTTTTTGAGAAATATACAGAGTGTATAAGTCAGATGCTATTTTACATACTTAAGGGAATGTCTCTATTACCAATGTATTACTAATTCATTAGTCATTCAGAATATCACACCTACCGTTTGACTAAAATATATATGTAAATATTTAACATCAGCACAAAGAAACTCTCTCAAAGCCTATAAATCTAAGCCAAATATTATTTAAATTACAAATTTTTAGTTAGAATTAGGATGGACATGAAATAAAAATATGTGATGCATCTAAGTAAGAAATAAATGCCCATGTTAGTACATTTCAAAATATATGTTAATTTCATAGTATGAACTTATACTTTTTTCCATTTTCATACCTAACATAATTTATTTATAGGTCTAGTTCAATTATGCTTTGTTTGCAACTTGGAGCATTTAACATTTGCATGGTATTATTATTATTTCTTGGTATGGTCTGGATGAATTTGAGGTTACTTTATATTTTTTAGTGAGAACTAATAACAAAAATACTGATACCATCATCTTTAAACTATCCAAGTAAACGTTAACAGAATTAATGTGGATGGTTGACATTTACATTAGTTTGCACAACTTCTATATTATTTTCTGCTTGCTTTTTTCAAATTACAGATTACAGCGAAAGAGAAGTGATTGAGCTCAATGTCTTCCTTTTCTTCCTGAATCTGTCTTCATGTAAAAATGCAGTAAGTGTGGAGGGGATGGCCCCTGAAGTAGAGTCAGGAAGGAGGCATGAGCCAACTAGAGTGGCATTTGGAAAAAGTTATGGGCACAGACATGTTTACATTGAAATTGCATTAGGGAATTCCAAAAATGTTTGTGAAAACCCAATCTATATAAGACCTAAAGCTTCTCTAAGAGACCTAAAAAGAAAAAAAAAAAGGGTGGAGTGTGAGAAATGCATGCAGTCTATCAGCGTGCATTTAGCCAGCATTATGCTACACCAAACATTGAGTTTTAACCTGAAGTCACAATGATAATATCAGGTCTCTGATCTGGTCTATGTGACTAATAAGTTATAATTGTCAGTTATTATAAATTAGTATAGCTAAGAGAAAACACACAAATGTTTATCCTATAAAATAAACAATAATCAAAGTAATCTAGTTGTTAACAAATATTTTATTATCCATTTATTTGATATGAATTATAAAATTTTGTTTTAGTAATGATTGCTAAATAATTTCCCAGAAAGAAGAAAGGCTAAGAGAGCAAGAGAAAGAAGTATTTATCACTTAACTTCTTATATATCAATTATGGAAAATAATCAAAAGTAGAAAGCAGATAGAATGAGGGGAAAAATCTCTTCCAAAATGTATAAATTACTGCAGAAAATGGTGATAAAACATAATGTGTCCATCAGGACTGAGTGATAGTTACACAACAAAGCAAACACTTGGAAATCAGACACTCAGTGGTGATATCTGATGTTTTGTAATGGTGCAAATAAACCTAGGAAACTGTTTATTCTAATATATTATATGATTGGAATTAATTGCTAACTAGTTTTTCTAAGAGACATACAATCTAGAAGGAAACATATAAATACTTCACACTTTATCTACTTTTATTTTTACATTTTAAGTAAGAAAATTAATGTTAAGCATGTCTCCACCATGAAAACAAAATACAACATTTTAAGGTAAAGAAGCTAGTTACAATGCCACAGGTCAGTTTTCCCTCCGGACCAAGCTCAGTCGTCCCTTTGGGCACATTATTACCCTGTGTCACCTGCCCACCGGATTGGCTGAGTGGGAGCCATTGTCTGCCTTTTCTCTGGGAGGCATAACATTCTTTGCTTTTATTTTTCTCTTTCTAAAATTGTAAGCTTTACAGTTAATTTTAAAATACTAATGCCTTTGCTGGCTACTATTCAGTTTCTGAACATCTGGATGAACAAAGAGAAAATGTTCCTTCCATTTGAGTGGTTTTTACTCTACAAAAGAAAAATGGAATTCTAAATATCCTATTTCTAATTCCTATCTATTCAACACCAAACTGCTTCGAGCTTGCCCTTAGGACTTTGTTTTGATTCCCTATTCTAAATTATCTCACCAGTTATAAATTCTTCTCGAAGTCCTTTGATTATATTCCCTTCCTCCAACATCTCCACTGCCTCTCTCCCATCTTCCTTTCCTTGAACATTTGAGTCTGTCCCCAACACACGTAACAACATTTCTTGTTCTGACTTTAACCACTTTCTCACATAACCATGATGTCCTACATATTATTCTGTATACTGTGCTTCCTTTCTCATTGGTGCTTCCTCTCCCTCCTTGCTATTAGGAATATTTTTCTCTTGATCTGTTTATTTATATTTCATCCACTCTTTTAAATTCAACTGAGCACAATTTTCTACAGGTTGTCTGCACCTCTCCCTGTCTCCAATAGGTGACATCCTACTAATAGTTTGAAATTTGCCTTAATGGGAATAGTTACAAGGAAATCGACAAATAAAATTTAGCACTTTTGGCACTTTTGTTCTTATTGATCAGGGAGCCAGTTTATCAGCACATCACTCTCTGGGGGCATCCATCACGATAGTCTTTTCCTTCTCTAATTCCTCTCAAATGTGTCAGAATTTTAAAGGCTTTCAACCCAATCTCATGTCCTTTTTCTTTTCATTCTGATACATCCATTTGTACTCAAGATTTTCATTGAAATAATTTCCTCAACGTTATTGACCTTGGGCACTCCTATACCATGCCTGCTGAAGTGAGTAGCAAAATTCTAATTGTGTGACTCATATGCTTCACATTGGCAGGAGGTCCCAAAGAAGATGAAATACAAACTCTTCAGCACATTGTGGAAGTCCATTGTAGGTGCTGCAGCCTTTACTTGTCTCTCCAAGGCACTCGTTCCTTGCTTGGTGTCGGCTTCCCAAATGCCATGACTATTCAATTATTTTTCACCTCCCTCATATTCAATCAGTTTTTCACGTGGTTTCAAATATGGTTCATTTTTACTTCAATATCCATTTTTCCTAGCACCAAATCCTCTGCTTATCCAAAATCCAGCTATAAAATCTCCTCTGGTCAACTCTTCCAGGTTTTTTACAGGTGTATTCCTTCCCTACTTATCCTATGCATACAACTTCTACTGCTATTGATATATTTCTTTGTAACATTAAAATACATGTACTTATATATTTTTAAATTCATTTTTGCACCCTTGAGTCCTAGCCTAACTTTGATGACTGTCTGGCCTGTAACAAATACTCAACCAACATGCTATCAGTCTCAGATGACAGAGATCTCTTTTGCTCCTGCATCACTTCAAGTGAGAGAGCATTTTCTGCCTGCCTTCTGTGTACCAAGAACTGTGTATACTGGTTTTAGGTCCTTCTCAGCGTGTATACCTGTAGTACTGACATATGATAAGAAAGTTTAATGTTTGTTCCATACATGTATGCAAATAACTTTCATCTAAGAATTATAACAACAGATTTGACCTGTAAAAATATTTACTCAGTGTTGGAGATAATCTCCAACATATTGTGCCAATGAATTTAGGAATAATGGCTAATATATTTGTGATAGTTATCTTTCTATCTGTCCATCATCTATCTATCATCATCATCTTTTATCCATCCTTCCATCCACTATTTATACCATAAAGGAGAATTCTAATGGCAATGTACATACATATGTATACATTTAATTTTGATAATATGTCTATAAAACTGGTTTACTGATATAATCATTCTCCTTCTGCAAATGAGTTAACTGGAAAGCAGAAATTAGGCAAACTTTTCCAAGGTCACATGGGAAATAAATGGAGGAAGCAGGATGTGAACCTAAGGAATCTGGCTCCAGAGTCTCTGCTTTTAACTGCCATGTGCTGACTCAGTCTATAGTTGATAAAGCAGTCCAAACGTTTAGAAGAAAAGCATATTTAGAAGAAAGGAAACTTTCTTTAATTTTTTTGACTCACCTCAATCTTTTCCTTATTGTAAAAATAAAATTAATTTGGGGGGGCAAGAGAAGGCATCATGGGCCTGAATTTACTCTTTAATACATCTCCTGATGGAAGAACAGTTGGTGCCTAGGAAAGGCACGTGTGGGTAAGAGAGTATACATTTATGAACCACAGCATAGATTACAGTAATTATTATTTTTGTTACAAATTATGTGAATTCATGCGGGTCAGACTTAAGTAAATGACATTTAAATATTGTAAACTAAAAATTGCTGTACATGACAAAAAGAAAAGTAAAAGATACTTTAACCTATACCCATTATTTGCACCTCATAGGGGTCTAAATAGATTCAATTCTTTGGGAAAAAAAAAATGTTTTCCTTTGTAAATTTTCAGTGTAGCACCTTTTTCAATCAGAAGTATTTTGTTCTGAAAATAATGCTATTCATATATTTTAATGCACTATTTAAACATAAATTTCCCTGATTTTACATTTGAAATAAGACACAGCTCATGCAAAGCATTAATTGATTTATAGCTAGCTCAGTTGACTGTGATTTCACAGAGCGAAAATGTACTTACAGTAAGTAAGTGCTATGACCTCCCAAGGGGAGAGTCCACGATATTGAGCAAAGCGGCATCGAGCAAAACAGCTTCTGGAGAAATATTAACCAATTTCTGCCTAGCTTTTAATGTGTCTGAAGGGAGCTTCTGTTTTGCAGATGATCTTACAGCTTTTATTATCACGGAGGATTTTAGCCAAGCTTATAATATATTCCTGCTACGGGGGAGAAAAAGAGATGAATAAATGGGGCCGTAAAATATTGAGATACGAGCACAGAATGGGAGTGAAAAGAGGCAGCAACCATCCAAATCCCCTTTATATACCGTATCAGTCTCCACTTCCCCTACACACTGTACTACCAAGTGCCTCCACTGACTCCGCCTTCTCCACTTGCCATCCCTCAGCTCACTGGGCTGAAAAGATAAGGACCTCTATCCTGGAGGGAATCAGTTCTTGCAACAGTTAATCGACCACCAAGTGCTGAAGTGCCCACGGTAAGGCGCCCATAGATCTGGAAAGGACACCCTGCCTCCCAAGAAGCATGGCTTCCTGGAGGTACTTGGAGGTTTGTTGATTTCAAGAGGATTAAAATCTTGGACTTAACTGTCATTTCTCAGAGAAGTTTATCAGAGCCCTGTGACCTCTGGGGATCTGGGCTTCGTGTCTCTGCTCTGAGTAACAAAGGAGTCATTGTCACAGCTGTAACATGGTGTTGGGACCACAAATATCACACAGAATGTTAAAATCCCGGGCTTGGGGTATGCCTTGGGCTAAAATTTGTCTGATAATTAGCGTTGCTTTATATTTTTATTGCTTTGTGTGTGTATTCATTAGTTTGTTTTCTTTTAAGGATTCTGGGGCCAAAATTGCTAGAGCCTTGTGCCAGTGCATGTAGGGATACAGGCGACTTTTGTCCTATCAGAAAAACAGTTTATGTCCAGGCTTCTGATGGTTGGTTTTAAAATATGTGGTTATCAAAAGTAGAGAAGTGTAATTGCCACTCTGAAGGTAGATAAAGAATATGCGTATTAAGACAAAGTAATATACATTGCTTTTGTTGTTGTTGTTATCTAAGCTTCCTGGTGTTTTTCCTCTTTTCCCTCCAAACTAAGACAAAGTAATATACATTGGTTTTTTTCTTGTTTAAGGTTTCTGGGTTTTCTCTTTTTTTCCCCTTTTCCTTCAATATTCTATCTGTTAGGAGAGAGGGGAGACTCAGGAATATGTAGGGTGACTCTAATTGCAGAGGAATAGGTCAAGAATTAGTGTTCACCTAACACCATTAATGTTATGTGTCATGTAAGCAAGACAGGGCCTAAAACAGGAGTCGGAATTGCTTCTGGTCTCATTTTGCTTTGCGGCTCATTTGGAATACATAGCGTCTGGCTGGGTGGTTCTGACCTTTGCACTTCTAGTCAGTCATTAAAACTTAGGGTTTAAAATAGTCTTTGTTCAATCGAAATTCCAAATAAAAATGTGGAAATTTTTAAAAAGAACTTTTAAGGACCAAGGAAATTCATTTTGTAGACTTTATTTTTGGTTTTGTCTAACCCAGTTTAAGCTTCAGTTCTCTCAAGTATTGGTTTGGAGAATATTTAGTGAGATCCTAAATATTTAGTATCCTAAATATTTAGTATCCTAAATATTTTGGGTGAATTGATTTGTGACTTTAATTTTCCCATTTTGCTTTATTTTACAATGGATTTTGCATCCCTGTTTCTGTGTTTTATATACATCAGCAATATATTCAATATAAAATACAATACATTCAGTCTTTGAATCCCCATTTTGGTAATGTGTGTGATCCCCATGCTGCATGTAACAAAGTACACGCACACACATCAGCAGTTCAGCTGGTCAACTCTTACTACAGCTCCTTTCTCATGGCTACTGGTCGGTTGTTTATGACGGGAAGATAGCTTACTAATGCTTGATCTGGACTCCTGCTTCGTTTAAAGGGGGAAAAATGGCCCAACCAGAATATCTGACTCTTTCTAACCTGACTTCTTGGTAACTCACCTGGGGAATGACTTTTTCTTTGTATCGAGGCATCCAGGGGTGAAGTATTTTTCTAAATGCTGATGAACAAATATGTAAATGATATTTAAGGTAATCAAAAGTCAATTCACTCTTTATTAATTCTACTTTACATCCTCATTTTAAAGATTATAAAATACCCTGTTATGTGTTCTCAATCATCTTTTATTTAAGACACGCTCTTCTGTTAAACATGCAAGGATATTTAAATTTTTCTTCTCAAACAAAATTGTTATAGGTAAATTTATAAAACAATGTTTGCTAATATCTATGATTAATTATTTGTAAAAATGTGTAATATACAAAATCAATTTCATACAAGCAAGAAAATATTTTCTAAGATCATTATTTTATTATTTAGCTCTACAATACCTCCTTTTTTTAAGTAAGAGCAATTTTAGCTTCACAGCAAAATACAGAGGAAAATAATGACAGGTCCCATATATACCTTGCCCTGCCACGCACAGCCTCTCCCACTATGAGGGTTCCTCAGCAGGATGGTACCTCTGTTACAGCTGATAAACCTGCATTCATACGTCATCACAGAGTTTATACTTTATATTATGGTTCATTCTTGTTTTGCATTATGTGTATTTTAACAAATTTTAACTTCATTATCATACTGAATAGTTTCTCTGCCCTATAAATCCTCTGGTTTCTGCCTCTTCATCCCTTTCTCCTCCCAGCCCCAGCCACCACTGACCCTTTAACTGTCTCCATAGTTCTTTTGTTCTATAGAAGATCATATGGTTGGAGCCATAGATTACATAAGCATTTCAGACTGGCTTGTCTCACTTAGTAATATGCATTTCAGATTTGTCCATGTCTTTTCATGACTTAGCATATTTTTAAGTGCTGACTAATATTTCATTATCTGATGTACCATAGTTTAACCGTTCATATTATGAAGGACATCTTGTTTTGATTTCAAATTTTTCAATTGTAAATAAAATTGCAATAAACATCTGGTATGCAGGTTTTTGTGTAGACATAAGTTTTCAGTTTATTTAAGTAAATATTATGGAACGTGATTGCTGGATTATATGGTAAGAGTATGTTTGGTTTTATAAGAAATTGCCAAACTGTCTTACAAAGTGACTGTACTAATTTGCATTCCCACCAGCAATAAATGACAGTTCCTATTGCTGAACAGGTCCACCAGCATATGATGGTGTCAGTATTTAGGATTTTTGCTGTTATAATAGGTACATAGTGGTCAATTTTCTCTTAAGAAAAAATGTAATACCTGATTTCATGTTATTTCTGAAATTGGAGATACTGAAATCTAAAATCTCTTATAAGAGAGACCTCTTATGAAAATGTTTCTATTATTGATAGTGATAAACGTGTGCTGACAATTATATCTTTTATCCCTTTTTCCCTTTAGTTTGTTTGTTTGAACCCAGAATGGGTCTAATTTCCTTCTTGCATTCTTTTAAGTCCTAACTCTTTCTTCTATTCATTTTGTATCCTGAATATACTAAGTTCTCAACATGGAAAGAAGGTATTTTTCTACCATGCACATAGTTCCTAAAATATTTTAATAAGAAACACCCAAACATCTACTTAAAAAATACTTGAAAGCAACTTTTATATCTAGTTTTTAAATTTGTTTTTAACTACTATCAACCCCTTAAAATGTGCCTAACACTTTCACAAGCTATCCTTAAAAAGTTATTTTTACATTAAGTTCACATTGAAATACTGTTGCCAGTCTCATTATTATAATTTATAAAGTGAAGACTTGAAATACCCAACATTTAAATGATTAAATAGGATAGGGTAGGATAGATAGAATAGGAATCAGTAGAATAGGGTAGACTAGACAAGTGTAAAATGCAGTAAACATATAGCAGAGGGTATATAAGTTGAATATCTATATTTGGTATAGCAGGTAGGATTTGGCAGGAAGTACAATCTGGGGCAAATACCGGTGTACAGGAGGTTTATATGTGAATGCTTTTGGGGGTTATGTGGGAGGCACCTGGCAAGGAAAGGGATGAGGCAAGTAGAAAAGAGAAGGATGCATTAGATATACCATAAGCTCTCAAAAATTAATAGCAAAATAAAAACAATTCTTGAGGGTTTTGCACATAATGCTAATAGACAATGCTTGCTGAAAAAAAAGAAGAGAGGGAAGAAGGAAGAAAAGTAAGGAAAGAGGGAAATAAGATAAAAGAAAGAAGAAAAAGAAGGAAGAATAAATTTTATAATTCATAAAAATACACTGAGGGCAGCCCCCTATTATAAGAAAATGTTGCAAAGAGTCGGACATAGAAAATATATAAAAATGAAACTTGTGACAAGGTTCTTCAGAGCAGTATAGACTTTTGTATTGATGTTTTACCTTTTTAAATCTTTTCATCTCACCAGGGGAAAACATGAGAAGATCATTTTTACCTCAAATGGAAAATGCCAATAGTAGGAGAGTATTTCTACAAGAGAAAGGATATATGTTTCTGGGTAAAGTTAAAATATGTAATAATAATGACCAGAATAATGTATTTGTATAGTAGTTAAAATAGCCTCTGTGCATTCACAGGCATAAGCACATGAAATAACCTATGTAAAGAGCAGGCACAATCTACATGCTCAGCTGGCATCTGCTTAGCTTCCTTCATTTCATCTCCTCTGTTTTAGAGAATGCTTGGGTGTCATTTTCTGCTAGTCACTGGATTTCACTACACCAACTCACATGGTTTAAACATGACTAAGTCACACAAGAAAAGCTCTGTAGCAAACACAAATTTGGGTGTGCGTGCTCCTGTGGCACAGAAATCACAGATGCACACAGGCTGAGAGCACTCCAGCGTCTCCCCGGAGGGTGGGCTTGCACTTCCGGAAGACATTCCCAGGAGGAAGGGCTTTAAAAAAGGATGAGTTTAACCTCCGATTTTGCTTACACTGCAGCTTTAAGCTCTGAGGATATTGTAGATACTATTTGGCTGACCTCTGCTAGTTAAATGACACTCCTACTGGTGGTCACATCATGCAAAACCCTATTTAGGAATTAAGATGATGATCAAATCAAGTGACTATTGTAACTGTTTAGGTCTCATGATGGAAGGCTAGAAAATCCATATTACTTGGTAACCAGACCCACTAATCATATACATATATATTTTTCTGAGTTGGAACCCTTGCCTCAACTCCTTGCCTTAGTCATATCCTGAAGAGATAATGACTGCTTGGTACACACACCCCTCTTCACTCTTGAGTGAGGGAAGATAATATGTAGGATATGGATGCTGGTGAGATTTGTGTGTTTTTGCACGAAGAAATGGGATACAGAAACCACAAAATACCTTTAGTCAGGAACTAGAGGAAGAATGCTGGGTTTTGTGGGCTAAACCTAAACTGTTATTGAAATACCAAACATTCAGCATTTTGACCTCCCATGGGAATACAAGACACACCAGTTTGCTCTAACAAACGGGTCAGACACTGAGAACATTCCTCTGAGTTTGTGGTTCCTCACACACTTCCCTGAGGCCACATTTCATCAGGTCGGTTGTAATACTGTTTGTTGTTGCTTTACAGTGGATGCTGTGGTGCTCCTCTTCTGGAAACCACTGCAATTCTACTGGAATATAATCTCCATGAGAGCATACAAGTGGTCTGTTTGGTTTGCTGCTGTTTTCCCGAGGCTGACAAGAGCACTTGACATATAACAGGAAGTTGATACACACACGTTGAATAAGTGTCTACTTCCAGGACTAAAGTGCACTTACACAAAGTCTGCCACAAATGTCGGTTCTTGATGCTTACCCTAATACACGTAAGTAGGTGACCCACAGAAGAGACCATAACAGCATTAGCAATGCCATCGTAAATAAAGGAAGTGATAGGATTTGAATGATTTCATCCAAGGCTCAAACATAGTTACTTTCTTCATGTTTATTTGTTCGGCATTGTATATGGTGATATGATGGCTTCAAAAGAAACACGAAATTTGGCTCCTGTGAGTATATGAAAACATGCCATTTATATTTCAGTTGGGGATGCAAGAACAAACTTACAAAGCAAGTGCATAAATAAAGACTGTGTCAAAGGCAAGGCATAGATTAGTGTGGCCGACTGGGGAAAGAGCCACCCAGAACTTCCCTCAAAGAAGGGCTTGTCCCAGCAGCAGGAAGCTGGGAGAGTTGGGAAAGCTGTTGAGCAGGGAGCTTCCAGTTGTCTTTTTTTCTGCCCTGGAGCTTACCTCAGCTGCAGAGAGACACCTCCCTCATTGGGGAGGTGGCTGCATCCCTTTGGCCACAATGTCTGGTGACCGGTTGAGTGAGGCATATTAATTGGTGACATTTCTGAGGACAGACAACACTTACTCCAGACTCTCCCATGAGGCTGACCAAGGCCTATTGCACCTGCATCACAATTTGGTGGCTTCTCCTGCCCCTTTTGCCTGCCCTCCCCTCCCTTTGACACGTGTTTATTCATGACCGATATTCATCCTCATCTCAGTGTCTCCTGCTAGAGGACATAGCCTGTGACATTTAGAACAGCTAAAGGATATAACAAAAGGTATGAAAGGAAAAGAAAAACAAAAGGTCAATGGATTTGGCAAGGAGGGCACGGGGCATTACTGGGGAAGAGATATTAAGAAAATCATGATAGAAACAATGAATTAAACTCTGACTCTGTGCCTTGTCCTATGATAAATGGTTGATACAGCTTATTCATATTATTTCATTTAATCACCAAAGCAACACAATAAGTTAGGCATTAATATACATATTTTATGGATTAGAAAAGTTATACATAGGGAAGTTAAATAATGTTCCTGTACTAGTGAGTGGCAGGGTTGTTTTCAAAACCTCATTTGACTCGATTATTTTAACAACTTTTAAGTTCAATTTAGAAGTAGTTGCCACATAATTTAAATGGTTACTTATATAACATCTGGAAAAGAGGTTTCATGGAGTAGTCCCAGGTGTGTCCTTCTCATTTTTCATATCCTCATCTCTCATCTCTTTATAGCATAAAGGTCTCGACATGGGGTCACTATTTTTCTAGACACTATTTTTTTTGCTTCTAGACTGCTTCCTACAAAAACCTTTTGACAATTACATCTCCTACTTATATGAATTCCATCTCATCCTCATCATTTTTCACTCAGACCTTTGGCGCCCAGATAATAGACTAGTTCCAACACTTTAATGCCGGCAACTTTAAGATCTACACGAAAGGACCATTTGAAGTTGTGGCTTTCCTTCACCTTTTTTCTTCAACGACTTTCTGCTCTTTTCTTCTTAAACAGTCTATTCTTAGAATAACATCCTAAACTGCCTCACTGTTCAGAGATGTAACATGTCTTAAAATCTAATATTCTTCTGACTGATTCTAAATTACTATTCTTCCAAGATCCCCACACTTCTCCTCCTAAAGTTGGTGTTCAGCTGAACATGACCAAAATGACTTTTTAGTTTCCAGTCTTTCAATATTCTAGAATTTCATAGGACTTCATTTTCCCTCCTATTTAATCTAGAAAATGTGCTAAGTACTTCAATAATATTTATGATAACCTCCTCCATCCTTACATTCCTTTTGTAGTGCACCATGTGCCGCATCCACGTTGCCAGGCCTGTCTGTATCAACCAACGGAGTTTAACAGAAGACTGAGCTATCAGGGCCCCTTCCCCTGGCAGAAGAGGTGGACTCAAGCTCAGTTTTCCAGAGAGTCAGCGTCTTTCTTCCTCTTGCAGGTGAAGGGACCGCAGATTTCCATGGACCCTGTCCTCCACCTGGTGGGTGCCAGGATATCTGGCAACTCCTGGAAAGAGCTGCGCCCAAACCCAGATTGCTTATTACCAATATGTATTTTTTTTTTATTTTCAAGCTTGACCTACAGACAGAAAAAGTGAGAGCATATGGCTGTTACCTGATGAGTTTCTAATGTCTACATGTATTCTCATTATTTTGAAAGTAGACTCAAAGTATCTGGGCTGGGAGAATTTATTATTGTTTCAGAAATAACCACACTGAGTCCTCTGTGGTTTAATCCTCTCTCTTCTTGGGCAATGTGAGGAGAGCCAGATATCACCCTATACGTGCCAGGGTCTGTCTTGCAGGAGAGGAGCCCTGGAAATATGAATCTGGCACATTATATATATATATATATATTGCTTCCTTCACACCTTGAAAGAAGAAGAAAAGCTTAATCTCTCTAAGGTACACAAACTCTCTTGAGGAACGGAAGGGTAAAGACTTTAGGTTCTTCTCCTTTGGAATGCAAATCAATGTCTCCAGAGGGAAAATAAGACAAGTCTGCAGGTTTACAACTCCTGGAATTTCTGGGAGGGATAAGTTTTATTATCTTTTGAATAGGAGTAGATGGCTCTGGGTCTAACATACTTGAAATATAAAGAACAAATAAATCTGGAGTAAAGAAGCCATTCTCTAACATGTCAATTCACTTTGCTAAAGAAGCCAGACTGCAGAAAAAAATCTTTTAAAAAAATCTCTAGATTTCTATACATGGAACATAATAAAAACCTTCTGAGGACCAATTGCATTCTTGATTCCCTCCCCCCCCCCCCCGGAATGTCTGTTCCATTAGTTTAAAGTCCTCTACATGTCAGCACCATTTCAGGCTTAATGAATTCTTGAGCACTTCTGTTACTCAGACCCGCACATGCACAACTATCAGAACTCTTGGCCTCTTTGTCCCTCCATCGTCAGTCCTCTCCACCACCCAGCCCTGACCGCCGCCTTGACCCTGACTCCATCTACCTGCCCCATGAACCTTGCACCAAAGACCATGGTGTTTGTTCTAACAAAATTGGATTTAAAGATCCTTTCCACGATGTGTTAGCTGTGTGATCTTTGTCATGTAATTGCAATAAGTGTTTCAGTTTTCTTTTAGGAAAATTGAAGGTATTGATACTATTGTGGGGGGAAAATAAATAAATAAATAAGCTTCAAATAAAAAAAATTAAGAGATAAAATATATAAACCACTTAATTTAGTATCTATTCCAAGAGGTGGTTATTACTGTTATTATATAGTTATGTCATAATTATTCCATCTTTCTCTTTAGTCCTTTAAGTGCAATGTCCTTTACCTACCTTAACCTTACTCCCCAAAATCAATTAGTTCTCTTATGCTTAATAGGTAATTCTCTGACCTACATGACTGTCCAATTACATTATTCCTTCCTTCCTGTTCTTTTTTCACTGCTAATCCCATTAAAACCTTGTTGCCTAATTATCTCATTGCTTGGTGCTCAGTCAGGATGACTTTCTAATGACTGAATTCACGAGACCCCTCTTTTCAGTTCACACTGTATCTTGTTTTTCTGTAACATGTGCAAGCACTGAACACAGCGCCTTAAAATCATCATTTCCCCAGGTTTCTGAGGGCATGCTCTTTCCTAATTCTTCATCTCCTTCTCTGAGGTCTGTCTGCCTTTTTTTCCGTGAGCTCCTTTCCCTTGCGCATGCGTGTCCCCAGGAAGCATTGCTTTCCTGGTTTATTCCCTGCCGTCTTCTCTATCCGGGAGTTAATCACTAGGGACAAGCTTTTCTTTCCTTGAGTTGAAAGTGTTCTCCACCTACTTTTTTTTGCTTGGTTGGTTTGCCCATCTGGTAAATTCCTGGCTCCACCTTTCTTCTCAACCTTGATTACATAACCCCAAACCATCTGCATAACCTAAGAAATACAACTTTTCTTAATGCATTTTCCGTATAACCTAGCTGAATTTTTTAAAATGTGAAAGAAGGGAAATATAAACAGTAAAGAAGAAGACAAGGACTATCTTATAGTGTATCTTCTGAATGTTCTAAATTTCTGTGTGTGTGTGATTGTTTTCTAAAACTGCAAGTAAAAGCAGTAGCACTATTTATGATATTTATTTACAGTATCTTAGACATCATCTATGCAAATCCTTCTGAAATGGCTCTGTGAGTTCATAAATTATTAAAAATAAACCTCTACTATCCATTGTAAGAGTAAAATGATTATGTAGGAAAGAAAAGAGATGGAATGTATTCTTGATTTGACTTTTTAAAAAATAAAATAAAATAGTTTCCGAGGTGTGACAAGCACATAAAATGCATACTCCTGACTCTGGGGCAGTGCTAGTCATTGCTCCCACAATTTGCATCTGTTTTACTGGCTTTATGAATCCTTAATTAAGTCTTTGTTCACAGAACAGTAATGTTTGTTGAATCTAATTATTTCTTGACTTGATATGATTTGGAGACATTTCTTGCCTCTGTTTTCTCTCTCTTACTTTTCCTTGTACAGGAGCTTCAGTCTTTATATTATATAATCAACGCTCCCAAAAGGTACCTCTTCTACCAGAGCTTTTCTACACACTGACATTAGGTGCCTCTCTTTTTTTTTTAAGATTTTATTTATTTATTTTTAGAGAGGGAAGGGAGGGAGAAAGAGAGAGAGAGAGAGAAACATCAATGTGCGGTTGCTGGGGGTCATGGACTGCAACCCAGGCATGTACCCTGACTGGGAATCGAACCTGAGACACTTTGGTTCGCAGCCCGCACTCAATCCACTGAGCTACGCCAGCCAGGGCTAGGTGCCTCTCTTTCAGCTACTCTGGGTTTACCTGGTGCTGAGCTCCCTGGCTCTCCCATGTTCTGGCCTGCCTCTGCAACAGCTCTGATTGAGTCGCTCACAGCTTTTCTCCCTCCTCCTACTTCAGTCTTCCTTCAAGCACTGAAGAGCTTCTGCTTCGAAACAGAAATGAATACAAGTGAATAAAAGTTACAAGTCAAATTCTATTGCCGTGCACTATAGGGTAAATCAGATATTCATATCCAATAGTATTCAATTTTTTTAAAGGCCATCAGAGACTAGACTTGTATCTTCAGTGGATGAGAATCAGACTAAGGGAGATATCATATATGATATGGCTCTTCTATACCTCTTTTCTCTGCCTGGAGTAATTTTTCCTGAGGTTATCACTCCGTGTCCTTCACATGTTTGCACACATCTCACCTTGACCCTGTCCAATTATATTATTCCTTCCTCAATGAGATCTCAATGAGATCTCAATGAGATCTACTCTCAGTGCTCTGGTTAGTACTTGAGTCTGTTTCAGCTGTCTCCTCCAGCATTCTGGATCTTTACCTGGCTCTATTTCTATTTATTTCCCCATAGGACTTAAAATCTGACAACCTGTTACCTAATCAATTTAGTGTGTTTTCATTGTTATTTTTAATTCTTCATTACAAACTTAATTCCATCAGAGACTTTTGTCTTACTGGATCCCAAACACCAAGAACCTGGCAATAGTGGACCCTTAAAAAATAGTCTAAGAATGGATGGAGGGAGGGAGGGAAAGAAGGAGGGAAGGAAGAAAGGAAGGAAGGAAGGAAGGAAGGAAGGGAGGAAGGGAGGATAATAATCATAAACTACATAAATTTTCTTTCTCTGCATATTTACTTTTCAGTTCAGTGTCAACAACTGTTTGCTGAATATCGCTATAATTTAGTTACTACTGAATGTTCATCCCCAGTTAAAGGAGCTTGTAATAATCTGGAAATATAACCATGTTTATAATGCAGTAAAATATTATAGATATAGGAATACTGTGTAATGGAATGGCTACAATCAGTTTACACTTCAGCCCATCTTAGTCACTTCCAAATCATACAGTGGCTGGGGTAGGGGTGCTCTGTGAAGTGCAGCATTAGAGGCAGGGAGAGCAGGTAAGAGGCTCAGGCAATAGTTAGGGGTAAGGATATGTGTGCCTGAATGAAAGCAGTGTTACCACTGTTCTCCCGAGTAAGAGGAAAGCAGGGATGGGTTTCTGAAGTTCAGATGGTATCAGTGGAACAGAGTGAATGATTAAGGATGAGGGGTTTGCTTGTAATAAGACATGGATTTCAGAATAAGCAAATTAAACCCATTCATCATTGTGATGACCATTATTTAATACTGTTACATGTGAAGAGAAGGAATAAACACAATTCAGTGATCACAGAAGAACATGAAATGGAGAAATGCCAATTTGGAGTGCTTCTGGCATTTCTAGCCACAGCAAATTAACTGACACTCTCAAACCCAGGCCTTGGGCAGGAGCAGGGAGAAGGGTAAGCTCAAGCCACTGACAACTCTTCAGCTTTGTTTACTTATTTATTTTACTCTAAGATAAATCACTGCTATTTAAAAAATTTTAAGAGTGATAAGAAAGGAAAATATACCAATTCAGTCCATTTTTCATGGATCCAAAGACCAAGGAAAACTAACTGAAAAAAAAAGTATGAAAATTGTTGCACTTAAGAATATCAATGAAAGTTTCAATGTATTAACTTACATGATTGACAAATATCTGTTAGTACATAGTGCATAATTGATCACTCCATGAGGATGGGCACATTACCTTGTTTGCCTCTCAGCTCCTCGTGTCTAGCCCAAGGTTTGGCACTAATAGGACCTCAATCAATATTTTTGATGGCTGAACAAATGAATGAAAAGCAAGATTATTAATAATGTGGATTTTGGATTCTGAAAGGAAAGTTTTAAATGTAGATCTGCCAGTCTAGATCTAGACCTCCTAGTTGAAAAGGCAACTTTATTTTCTGAGCTTCAGTGTCCTTGGATGTAAAATGGAAATTACAATAGCTTTACCTCACAGAATTGCTGACATTTGATAATAATGAGTTATTATTTAAAACACTTAGCATAGTGCCCAGCATGTAGTGTGTGTTCAGTGAATGTTAATAATTATTATAATATTTCAGTTTGTGTGCCAGGTACATTTTAAGCCACAAATAAATTTGAATTTTTTAAGGCTGCATTCAGAAATGGTAACCATTGAGTACTTAGTAAGCTGGAAGGCAAATCCCTTTAATGGAGTCTTGGTGAGAAAAACATACCTTTAACCCCTTTCTTTAGTAAGTTCTAAGTTTCATCATTTTATCATTATTTTCTTTTGTCTTTGATTGTTCTTAAACAAACATAAAAATATGTCATCTAAAGAAATGGTTAAAAAATGAAATTATTTGCCTTACAGTAGAGAATGTTGAGAATCACTAGTAATTTTTAAAAATATTTTATTCTTTTAGAGAATGTGGTTGAATTATATTCATGCAAGACATCTATTCAATGGTGTCTACAAACTTATGAAGTAGGTGTCTTAGAAAACAATACAAATTTCACTATACTCTCTGGCAACTGATGAGATCCTATGTATCAAATGACATAGCTTGAATGTTTTTTAGGAATGCTCCATAATCACAATACAGTTGTTAATAAGTTGGGAAAAAACCACATGATCAAGGAACATCTTCTTTTAAAAAAGTCATTTGATTTATTAACAAGGTTGCTCTGGATGGGAACATAAAAGAAAGTGTAGTGTTAGAAAGTGTAGTGTTAGACTCAGTGATCACAGGGCAGCTCGGATACAAGACCTAGACGAAGAATTAAAAAAGGCACTAAAGAACTCCAGTAAAGGGAGTAAAACCTAGCAACCAAGATGGATTTGTAGGAGTGAATGCTATTTGTTTTATTTATTTAAGTAAATTAAAATTAACTTAATTAAATTTTAATTAAAATAACAGTTGTTTTAAGAAGATAAATTAATGCAACACTGCAAAATACTTAATAAAATATTAAAACGCCTAGTTGTAAACTATATCAGCCCAGTACATCAAAATAATTCAAATATTAAGATATCGGAAAACGAATCAGTGGAATAGAAAGTCAAGAAATAAATACGACCTGACTTTTACTTGCATTTTTAAGAAGTTATGGAAAAATAATTATGGAAGTGGGAAGGCCATGTGGTGGCTGTTTGCATTGCCCCAGTAGGGAACGGTTGTGGGCTGGACTGATGCTTCAGTTGAGACAGAAGCCTTGGCTGCAGGTCTGATGGGTTACGTGGGAGGGATGGGGAAAGGAGACATCAACAGGGCTCCCAGAATGTTGCTTGGAATAGTTGAGTGGGTGGTGATGTTGTTTACTTAAACATGAAAGACATGCAGAATAGTGAGGGAGAAGTTACCTTTTATTCAAATATAAAATAGTGTAGCAGTGGGGAATTTTAATATTGGGAAATTGTAACCCACTCCACCATTCTTGTGACCGTAGTTTCTGTAAATGCTGACTCTGACTAATATGTAGCTTGCAGATAAACAGCATGTTTGTATAAGAATCCTAGGGATTAATTTCAAAAGATACAGACTTGACCTTCAGTCAACTCAACTTTGAGAGATTTTCTGACTTTCAAATGAAAACCAGGATGACAAAAGCCAGATGACTAAACCAGGATGGTGCGTGATGGACCACCACTTGCCTTATTGGAATGGACTGTGCTCATCTGCATGCAAAAACTATCAACCCTGTCCCTTGATCTTTGTTCTGTTTTCCTTCTCTCTCCTTATAAAAACTTCTGTCTGTATTGAGATGTTAAGATGGACTTTAAGACAAGAGTTTCCTATCTTCTCAGGATGCTGGCAACTGAAAGTAAACCACTTTCTTTACACCAGCACCTGTCTCTCAAATATTGGCTTCTGAACAGGCAGGCAGCAGGACCTGCATTTGGCTACGCAGGAAGGAAGTGAGAAAGGAGAGAAGAGAAAATGTTACTATGAACTTCAGTAAGAGCAATCTATCTACACAGATTCATGGACACACACACATTTATGTTGTTGGCCTTATTGAAGCCATATTCTTAATGTGGATTAGAGTTCCAAACTGCAGTGAGATCCAGGAAGCCTTTTCAGAGGAGATAAAATTTATGGAAAACACTCAGAGATGTGGGGAATTGAGGGTGGGAGCACAGCATCATTCAGATCAAGGAATCTCTGGATGCAAAGATACATTTTACTGAGAATCAATGAAATTGTTTTGACCATGCTGGTGACGTCAACAATTCTGCCTTTCTATAATATCGTGTTCTTGCTAGTCCTTAGATTATGTCAGAGTTGGGATGCTGGAATAAATCATACTGATTCATAACTGCCTTCACATTTGCTTGTCCCTCCCTTCACTTATTTTTCCTGTCTCAATTATAATTCATTTATTCTTTATCAAATTGAAGAGCTTTGGTTGTGAATTACCACAAACACAAACTTTAAATAATTTTAAAGTATTTTATTGGATTATGTTACTAAACATTCAGAGGTAAGGAAAGGAAGGCTTCAGACTATGTTTAATCTCTCTGCTTAAATCATACTAATCTCTTTTTATATCTCTTAGCTAAACCTCCTTAATATAAACTCTGATCTCTCATATAACTTTCTCTTCATGGTCTCCAATTGTTTCCTTAGGTTTCACCTCTGGACAGTTCCACATTCAATGGACCCTTCCACATTTATATCCCTTTGATAGGACTCATTTCCCCTGACCATCAAGAAAAACCTCTAACCTTTGGTTTGATGAGATCAGTTTAGATCAGGTGCTCCTTTCTGAACTAATTCCAGAGGTTAGAAAGATGAGATTAGATCAGGATTTTCACTATCTGCACTACTGACCCTTTGGCCAGATAATCTTTTTTCCTGGGAAGAGGTACTGTCCCCTGCATTGTAGATGTCCAGTAACATCCCTGAACTGTACCACCAGATACAAGTAGCAACCCACTCTACCCTCTCCTTCCTCACACAGAAAGCCTCCAGGTATTTGTAAATGTTCCTTAGAGGCAAAAATGCTCCTGGTTGAGAACCAATAGATGAGGCTGATGGAATCAGGTCTGAATCCTAAGCCAGGAGTGGAACAGGATCTTTCTAAAGCCAGGTCCTAGTGGGGGAATAGGTATGGACGGACTTAAAATTTTTAGGGTAATTAAGAGAAATGAAGAAATATACTCAAGGGTAAATAGACAATTACTTGCTAAATATGTATTTTTCTCATTCATTTGTCGAACATAAGTAAATTATAAACTTAATTATATGTGTTATAAAATAGAAAAAGTGAGGAGCGGGATAAGTTTGTAGTCTATGCTTTGATCCAACATACAATCTACAGTCAAAAGTTACACCACATCTAGGATTTTAAAACAACATTTATCCCTATAGCTTTCTGAGCATAACTCATCAAACTTTTTTAGTCATTGATTTACTTCCCTGTTTTACCCCTAAATTCAACATAATCTCCTTGAGAGCAGGTATTATTTATCGCTGCTACATATCACCAGTGCCTCGCACAAAGGAGGTCATTATTAAATGTCTATGAAAGAAGGAAGCTCATTTTCATTCAACAATTATTGTTCTCATTAATGCCAAAGATTCTTGATATAGAATCTCTATATCTTGGTAATTATTGCTTTGTGGCAAAATCTGAGGATTAATAGTAGCATATTCTATCTTATGTTCTTGTTTACAGTTTGATTTTACATAAACTGTGATAAAATATAGAGGAGAGAGAATTATGAGCTCCCATCCAGCTGCCACAATCTGATCTGATAGGATTACACCAAAGCTTCATCTGACATGGTCATCATTTATATTATCCAGCTACCGTGGCTCATATACCATTTGATAACTTATACATATAAGGCCTGCTTTCAAATACATACATATATATATATGTACATATACATATAATAATACTTACTAGTCTCTAAAATAATGTATCCCAGAGATGCTATGAAATCCTACTGGGAGATGTATTAATTGATAATAGTAGACGGTAGGTAGCGATGAACTAAGGTTAAGAATGTTGGTAATATATGAAGGGGACTGACAGAATCCTTAAGTTAGAGAAGGAAGTGTTTTTCTCAAGAACATCAGGTTGAGCTGGTGAGAAGCTTCACACTGTGGATGCAATTAAACTATCAATACAGAGCCTAAATATCAATAAGGATAATGTTCACCGCTATGCCTTCAAAACTGATAGAGCCCCTACTTGACAAGCGTCCAAAAAATAGAGCTTGCAAGTTACAAAAATCGGTCTCCAGGAACAAAATCTGAACTCCCGTTGCACACCTCAGCCTTGCTCTTTGCCTGTGTTGGTTGACTCAGAGTCTCTGATTTCATTTCCTGCTTTTGGTTCTATATACGTCCCTAAGGCGTGAGGATACATCTCTTTTGATGGCATCACCATCATTGCTAGCATGTTTACAGTGTTACATGCTAATCAGCATATTAAATTCACTACTTAAGACTATTGCCTTGAATCTTCACAACCCTCTGGGATTATCACTTACTCCCCATGTGATAGGCAGGATCCTGAGATGGTGTCCAGGACTTTTTGCTCCTCGTGTAGATACCCAGGTCCACAAGTAGGAAGTATTTTATTCCTCTGATCAGATTCTACTCTGTGGCACTTCTGTGACTTTAAGAAAGGCAGATTATGCAAGTGGGCCTGATTTAATTACACAGCCCCTTAAGGGCAGAGAGGTTTCTTCCACTGGTCAAAAAGAAGTCAGAAATACCTACCCTGACTAGCCTGGAGGAAAGCACAAACATTCATGTTGTGAACTTCCCAGAAAAGAGCTCCCAGAGTGGAAAATAATGACCAGACCACAGCGTGGTGTGTGTATGTGTAGGTGGGGGGACATGCACCTCAGGCCTACAACTATAAGCAACTGAGATTTGCCAACCACAGTGATGGGCCTGAAAGCAATGTTTTCCTCAGAGTGTCTAAGTGAGAAGTCAGTCTAGTTCTACTGTGGTTCAGACTTGAGCAGAAAACCCAGGTTCTGTCTTAGACTCCTGACCTGGAGTATGGTGAGCTAATAAATAGATGTTCCTTTAAGCCATGGAAGGTATGGCACTTTTGTCACACAGCGATAGCCAGCTGGTACTCCTCATGTATATTTCATATCGCTGTCAACTAGGTGAGAAGTAGTGACCAGAATGTGAGCTTCGCAATGGGATTTCCTGGGCTGGAATTCTAACTCCGCCACTTGCTAGCAATGTAACTTTGAGAAAACTGTGTAATCTCTGTAAAAGTCCAATTCCTTTCTAAAAAGAAGATAATGGCAAGATACACCTCCAGAACTGTTGGGAGGATTCAAACAGATGAAAGAGGTAAAACTTCTTATTTGGTGCCAGACTCATACAAATGTTTGATATATGCCGGCTAACATTTTTACCACAATGTCATAAATCCAACATTCAGGGCTGGGAGAAATGGAAAAATTCAGCCAATGGGGCAAGCCTCCTAAATTGTGAGTCAGGTGTCCCACTCAAATCTGTCTGGCTCTCGAATCTCTGTACTCACCCGCGACTGAATTAATCCATCACTCCCCTTGAAAGAGAGGCTTGCAGGCGGGGCTGGCTTCTCACCTCGAGGGTAACGAGCTTCTCCAGCTGTGGAGATGACATCTCACAAATCTAGAGGAGACCCAAATTTAAAAAAATATATATAAATCCATGTCCTTTTCTTAATTCCTCACGTCTTTAGAGGCGTAAATCTCTAAGGCAACCAATAGCCCTTTGAAACCCCCCCTGAAAGGTGCAGCGGGAATCTCCCATTTTCCACCTTTTTCTATTAGGGCTCTTGGGAAACACACCGTGCTGTGCTCCTGACCTTTTCTCCTTCCCTTCCTCACCACCCCTCACCTGCCCTCAGGAAGTGTTCGCAATTAGAGCCTCACCCCCAGGTGTAAGCAGCTCCTGCCTGCGGGCGAACACCGGGAGCTCATGGACCAGTTCTCCCAAAAATCGCTAAGAAGTCCCAGCAAGGCTGTCTCCTGCGCTGCCCACCACCCCGCCCTCGCCCCGCGTAGTAATTCAGAGGAAATACTGTATTTACTCACCTAAAACTATGTAAAACCCTTTTCCATGGTCCCTGAAGCCTGACAAATGTGAGGGAAGGTTATTAGGAAAGAATATTATGAAAGAATGTGTCAGGTTTTTACAATTTTAAAAGCCCCAAAGAACACCTCTAAAATGGAAATTTGGCCTCTTCCAGTTATCCAGGCAGGTTGCCTCCCCGCTTCAAGGCTGTGCAGCCGTGAAAATGTAGACAAATTGATTGGATTAGGAAGATAATTGCCTGGTACAAAAGTGGGCACTAAGCGCTAATGAATTCGGAGTGCTCCAGTAGAGGACAAATAGCAGCCGGCTATAAAAAGTGGCGTCGGCAAGTTCTTTTTCACACAGATAATTATTCTAAGAACAAATGAAGTCTTATTTATTGGCAGGAGGACACGGGTCCTTGGAGATCACCGGTGGGAAAGGGAACTGTGAAATTAATTGTACTAAGCAAAACCGGGCTCAATCCAGCAAAACCGTCCTTTGAATTTCTGCGAGCCAGTGTCACCTCAGGTCATTTGAACACCGCAGCGGTGCTCACCTGGTTTGCACAACAGTCTTCCAGTCGGGATTTCATTTTCACTATGCACTGATTTATAACATGTGACAAGAGTTATTATCTGTGATGTGTAGTGATCACCAGACCATCAGTTAAGGGAGACATGCTTAAAAATTCCTTGACCCCGTGTCAAAGTTGTCACTTAGATGAATGTATCTTATGTCTTCATACGAGAATCTTTCATTGGGAGCTTTGAATCATTTATTGCTACTTGTTCTGGAGCTTCCCAGGAACCAGTAAAGGAGTAAAACAATCACTCGGAAACCATCATAAGCCTGCAAACCATGCTTTCACAGAGATGTGAAAAAATTGTAACGTGCTGTTTATTTTATTCTAGACATAAAAGTATTTTCCTTTTCTTTTCAACCATTTTATTGTAATTTATGCAGCAGTGTATAAACATCATTATATAAACATTTTTTTAAATGACTCTAGGGAGCTGGTGAAGGAAAGCCTTGGTTTTTCAATAGTCATCTTTTCCCTGGGTGTAAATATCCCCACCAGGGCCAATTTGAGATCACCTGCGTGAGAGCCCTGAACGCAGGGCTGGAGAGAGGTGCCCATGATCAGCTGGCCTGAGCCCGTGGGAGCCGGCCACAGCACACCGCTGGTTTTATAGTCCTGTTATCATAAAATCTAAAGAGCAAATATCCTGAGAAAAATGACTCAAACACCCCCTATAGTGCATTCACTGTAGCATTGCCCAAAAAGTTCATTTGGGATTTTGTTCTGTATGCTGGCTCTACTAGGGCTTAGTTGTCGTTAATGTCATGTGAAACAATTTTGTTAGATTGTTTCATGACAGGGGTCATATCGGCCTGCAACAGTTCTACCATACTGCAACTGTCTGATTATTTAACAGGAGGACAGATCACATTGAGTTCTGCTATCTACAGGGGTCACCTGGTACTAAGTGTTGAGACCACCGGGATGCAGATGAGCTTCTGTTCTTATTCTTTCAGACCTACGATGGAGGAGGCAGGCCTGTGACTAAATAGGATACAGTAATTTTTTTGTTTGTTTTGCTATAATAGTTAACATATTGCTATGAAACTGAAATCAGCGGGAGATTATTTTTATCTGTGAGTCAGAAGAGGTGTCACAAAATAATTTCTGCTCAGTCATTCACAGAACAAAAGCACCTAGTTTTGAATCAATTTGAATATGATTTGAAAGTAGCAATGTCATTAAATCATGGACGTGAATTGGTGGTTAGTTTCTGAGTTTTACCAAATAATGTAGGATCTAAGAAGAGAAAGAAATGTATCTTTGTATTTTCATAGAACACATATCTTGTTTAAATATTGTCTGTTTCCTTATTTTTAATGCCACGATCTTTGGAAAAGCTGTCATCTTTCTATCTCCCAATCCTAAAAAAAGTTAAGTGGTAAGAAAAACCATGGTTGATTAATTTGTAAAGAACCACATAACTGGAATAAACATCCTAATCATGTTTGAAGGGATGTTTTTATACATTTTTTTTTTCAAAATGTTTTGTGCAGCTCTTTGAATGAAATGCTCTCATAGATGTGTATATGTGAGTTCTTTGAAAGTCTCACAGGGTACTGTCACATGAACATGGTTGTGAAAGTTCACTAAAAATAATTAAATATTTACTAAATACGTTTGTGTGTTACAGTAAATGCTTCATCTAAAGAATTTTTTGAGGATTAGTATCCATCATCATTTCCTGTAACAAACACAAAGGCAGCTTTGAGGAATTAGTTTCACACACAGGTTTATGTACAGTGCACATTTCAAAGAAAAGACAAATTTAAAAGCCGAATACTATCCTAATTTTCACTGTTATATGTTTTTAAATCTCTCTAGCTTGCAGTCTCCTACCTTCCTGTTTCTGTGTCTCTTTTCTATAAACTCTTCCCACCCAAAGAATGTGTTCCTCTTCTGACTTCCTTGCTTTTTTACGAAGCATAAAAGAAAAAGCTTCTACAAAAGATTTCAGAGACTCCTAGTCATCACACCCTCAGGGCTGGGAGGTGCTCCTTCTGATGCTCTGGTTGCCCGGTAATTCCCTTTCCTATTGGGGATTAGCCGTCTGCCACACGTCGTGTCCTGGTGAACTGTAAATAAAGTGAAAGTCACTCAAGTAGACGCAGGATGGTGGCATCACGAAAGCGTGACCACTTAGTGTCCCTCCCGTGAGGATTCGGGAGAAATAGGACTGGAAGCAGTAAGTCACTCGCGGCAAAACTGCATTTAGCTAAGGCATCAAGAGCTGCTGTGGCAGGTAGGTACCACCAGATGTCGCTGACTACTCATTTGTTAGGTCCCATACCTCAAGGTAAGGCTGCTCGTCTAGTCCCTCTGCTCTTCTTCCCCCGCAGCGAGGGAGTCTTCGCGCACAATTAGTTTGCACCCCAGATTGTGAGATCATCCTGTGGGTGGCCTGCTGAGGGACCACACTTTCTCCCTTCTCCTCTTCCTCTTGCTGACGACAGGGACTGCTATCCAGGGACTCCCCTTGCTAGCATATTCCTGAGTAAAAAGCCATTTGATTATTTGTGATGTCACTCGTGTTTGTGTTTTTTTTTGACACTGACCTCGTTACAGTGGGAAGAGTGGCAGACCCCACCAACAGGCAGTGGTAGGATCATAACAAGAACAAGAACCTTGAACCTTGAATCTTGAGGGGAAGCATTAAGAAAGAAGGAGGAGGAGAAGGAGAAGCAGCTGCAGTCTATTCACTGAGGCAGAGACCCACAGGGGAATCTTGAGTGGCCCGAGCACCATGACTGCGGGGTCTCCTACTTTTCTGGGCCTGCTTTTCACCCTTCCCTTTGATCCTGTCTGTTTCCCCAACCCCCAAGACACTTCCTTTATAAGTAGTCAAAGGTTACATTACAAAGAAAGATTTATAAATGCTATAAATCATACAATGATTTTAATGAGACTAGTCCTTTATTTGGAAACTAATTCAAACAAAATGCAAATTGGAACTGTCTTCGAACACCCCCTCCACCCCACTCACTCACTCACAGGTGCACACACACGTGCCCGTCTTAACAGCTGGCCAAACCATAGAAGGTCCAACCGTTCACTCAGCGCCTCAGCGGCTACTCCTGTTCCTCCTTTTATATCTAGAGATATCTTTTCTCCCTCCTCCTAGGTCCCATGGCTCTGAGCACGACCCTGTATTTCGACTCTGCTTTAAGGGTAATAGTAAAAATAGCTGACATTTATGTAATGCTTACTGTGTGCCAGACACTGGGAACTGTATGTTTGTGCTCCTATTTCTGCCTCAGAGGTGGCATTATTTTTATTATCCTGTTATGCAAATGAGAAAACCAAGTTCAAAATAAGGAACTCGCCCAAGGTTTCACAGCTAGTATGGCAAAGACAGACCTTGACTCAGATGTTACTCATCTGATCATTACCTCGTGGTGCACATGACTTATGTTCACCCTTTGCTTATGCGATGCTCTCAACCTGCGTACCCTGGAGCCAGGGAGGGTGGGCTGGGCATCACATTCACCCAGTGACTAGCAGAGTGCTCAGCACGTTTGGAAACAGTTGAGGTCTGTTAAATAATATCTTGTGCAGTTTAAGAGATTAACTTGAATTTTCCACTTTTGAATGAGCTACTCAGACATAATTGAAACCCAGACTAAATTTCTTCCAACACAGGTGAAAATTTTAGTTAGCAATTGCCCAAGAAAGATTCTTTAAAAAAAAAGAAGTTGCAGCTCTCACAAGCATTCTGTGAATAAATTATGTAAACCCATAAGTGAAGAAGCTTAAATATCTGCTTGAAAGAGAAAAGGGCAAAGGGATTTGCAGATTATCAGCTGCTCATCAGAGACAGGAAAGCTCCAGAGAAGGTATTATTGAAAAATATCAACTACCAACAAAATATGCCCCAAAGTGCATGTGTGAGACAGAACTAATTGTTTCATTTCTGTCAGCAACTAAGGCAATGCGATCTTGTATTTTTAATTCAACCCTTCAGCCTTTATATACTTCTGGGGAAGTTAAAGTTCCATTGCTTTGATAGAGCATGACACTACGAATATTTCTCTTAAAAATTAATTGTATCTCAATGGTAGGCAAAGAACGTTGAGGGTAAAACACACCCGTAGGCTCCGGGAGACAAAATGATATGAACAGGGAGAGACTGGAAAATGTGCTAAACAGGGCTGGCTTTAGGCACTTGGGTTTCTCAGTGAGCTGCGTGTGCAGTAAGCTCCCCGAGGACCATTTCAGTCCCTCACCAGCAGAACCTGGGGTTGACGTGTGACGTGTATCAACAAAATCCCTGCAATGTACCCACGGGAAAGTGCTCCTTTCTCTCTCACCCCGAAGCAGTTGAGCCCCATGAGCTCACCCGGAGTCCTCTTCAAGCCAAAAAGAAGTAATGCATTAACTAATGGAAGCAATTAACAAGTGGTAATGTGACTCACATCTCTCACAGTCCAGATGTTAGGACCCATTCATGTTGAAATATCTAGACACAGATTTTTGTTATTACCACTGGATACTAATTACCTATGGATAATTAGACTTCCTCCTTCTGAGTCATTTTCACTCTTCGAATGCTGTGCAGTCCATGCTTTGTGGTGTTGCAGTATATTTACAATGCAGAGTATACTTCGGTGTACTGAGGCCCGCTTATGACTGCAGAGTGAGAAAGGAAGTGTAAATGTTCAGAATTATAAAAGTATTAAATCTACAAAGGAATCCATGAAATTCAACTTTGAGTCAAATCTGCTTTACATATGGAAGTGTGCAAAGGGTAAAAATATGCTAAATTGGTCCACATCTATAACAAGTTGTTCATGAGCATACAGATGGGTCTAATCGGCATTGTTCAACCAGTGTGGTGCAAGAATTTTTAAAACATACAGTACCTGATGATCTAGCAAGGGGCACTGACCTCTTTTGTCTTAGTTTGTCAAAAAATGACAACAACCAACACAACAGTAGCTGTCCAGTGTGAATGCTCTTGTTTTGAACCATAAATATGTAGGTCATACAACACAGTTGAATCTTATCGGTCACGTTGTATAAAAAGGTTGCATCTGACTGGTTAATTCTTGGTATCAGAATCCTTGTATACAAGTATAGGTGCCAGATTTTTAAAAAGTCACTTTGGAGCAAAATAGACAAGGTAATTAGTATTATTATTATTTTTTTCGTAAACCAACCAAAATTCCTCCTGCTTTTTGTCAGATCTACCAAGAAGTCTATTTTTTGGTGTACTACAGAATTTCAGTAATTAGTTTTTTTGAGCCATGAGATGAAAAGGTTGAAAATCACTGGTCTAAATGATGCTACTGAGATTGTAGCAGCACAGCAAATACCCCTCCAAAGAAATCCTCTCCTCCCCTGACACCCACTTCAGAGCTCTCTGCTCGGGGTTGTCTGTTCTATTTCAAACTCACATGACGGAGCAGATGCTGCCCTTCCTCCCATCAGGCATTGAACGGGACAGACTTTGCCTTGCTCACGAATGTCTTCTTTGCAACTGGCACGTGGCCACTCTGTGTCAGGAGAAAAGAAAGTTTATGCGGCTTCTTCCCCTTCTGCCTCGTTTAGTAGGGGTAGTGCTGCTGACCCCACCTGTAAGGACACCCCTATTGGCCCAGTTCAGTCCCACCACAGGTGAGCAGCGCACCTCTCCCCTCTCTTCCTTTCAAACACCTCTGCAGCACGGCGTCCTGAGATGTAAGGGCTGTTATATGAAAAAATACACTTGTATGTTTCCATTTTCTTGAGCCACTGTCATTTTGAGTCTCTCTGTTGTACCAGCTTACTTTTCACGTTAGATAAAAATAGTGGTTAGCTGAAATGGCATTGAAGATAGTCTCTTTATGCACTTGCTTTCTATCAGGGAATTTAGGTCTACCTTTTTTTTTTAAACTTGTGTGTGTGTGTGTTGCTGACGTGTGGGTGGGGCTACGTGTGCACAGATGTTGCTGAATGGCAGGGCAAAGCAGGCAGGGGCCCTGTTCTGAGGCAGCTCGTCCGCTGCCGACATTCGCAGTGCTCTTTGCTCTTCTGCACTAGAGGGACCCACTGCTCTCCTGCTCCCTGATGACTCTCCCTCTCCATCTCATTTTATTTACCAGTTGGCCTGCTCTCTGCTCTTTTCTATGGACCCAGTTTTGTTAGTCTCCCTAAGAGAAAAGCCAACACTTCAGTCAATATATTGAAGACTTAATCCTATCACATGCTAGTTTGAAGCATTCCATGCACTACCTATGGAATGTGTGGAACTGTGGTAAACTCTGTGTGTGTGTGTGTGTGTGTGTGTGTGTGACACTATTCACCATTTTACTGACTAATACAGTATAAAGAGTATAATTTAACTTGAATTTGTCTAATATATGAGCTACATGGTCTCAGGTTGGTGGCCTGATTGACGAGAATCACCTTAAAAGCTGTGGCACACCTGAGGTTCAAGTGAGTCTAGCACTGAGCAAATAGTGAAGAACACTGGGTGGCCAGAAGGGACATGCGAAATCCAGATATAGGGCAAGAATTTAATGAGATTTTATATGGTAAGCTTAACATAGCTAGATTTATTTGAATTCTGGGTAATCAACAACCTAGAGAGATTCAGAGAAGTTCATTCCACGATACGCGTGCGTGTGTGTTTATGCTGTTGATACACATTCCGAATTAGGTACAAATCCAGGCCACAGATTGAGGCAAGCAGGAAGTTTGACTTTAACACTGCACAAGGAAATCATTTCTATTTTAAAATCAATTTGGTTTGGTTGGATGGTAAAAAAAAATGTTAGCCACATGCAGTTTCTTTGTACCGTTTGCTTGGTTTTCCCTAAAGTATGAAGGAGTGGCTGGTGGTGATGTTTATAGGGTTGTGAAGGCAACATCTGGTCCTATCTGCCCATCTGTCCCCTTTGGGATCCGCTGAGGTACACCTGGTCTTGCCTCGTCTTTTATTCCATGAAGGTTGCAGCTGTTGTTGGGTCTTCTTCCCAAACATGAGACCTCTCTAAAACCAGATCTCACAATGGCCAGTTGTTGTTTCTTTTGGGGCCACGCTGATGCCTCTAGAAGCTCTATGCTGAAGTTTTGACTCTCTCTACTTAATCCATCTTAATTTTTAATACTCCTCCCATGCATTCCTGGGCACATAATAGTCTCCCTGAAATACACTTCTGATGTGAAGAGTTAGCACCTTTTACATTCAGAGTCCTCACAACCTGTCTGAATTTTTCTCTTATCCCTCTATCCCTTGATTTTAAGTAAGACGGAACATCACCTTTCAGGATGACTACAGCTTCACCCTTACAACCCTGGCTGTAAGTGGAAACTGTATTTCCTGCTCCAGGGAGTGCAGATAAACTAGTTCAGCTTTATCACATAGTCTTCCAAAACCAAATGTGTGTGTGTCCAGTATAAGAGAAATATTAAGGAAAACCTGGGCCATGTAGTATATAAAACTAGCTTCCTAATAAATTATACTCATAGCCACACTATGCATTGTTATTTTATGTTTAACTTCCTCTTTAGACAGACCATACTATATGGTCATGTATGGTAAATATTAACTTAATTTTAGAAATAAGGTAAAACATTCAGATATGTCCAGTTATCACCAAAACCTTAGTGCAGAACTTAACTGGAGCTCATGTGTAGCAACAGTTCAGAACAATAGGATGCAACTCAGAATATTTCCAGTTATCTTCACATTTTACCCCATATGCAACACTAACAAAAATGTAAAAATCTCGTTGGCTAAATGTCTGGCAAATGATCAAATACACTTTGTTGGTATGACAAAACAAGTTGTGTACTTAGCCCTTAAGATGTAGCATTCTGTCAGAGCATGTAAAGGATATTTAGTATCTGGAGGAATCTCATTATGTTTAAATAAGTGTCTTGAGGTCAATGGGTCTTCTCACAATGTTTATTGTATCTATTTATGGTGTTCAAGACCTGGATGCTATTTATCACCATAGCATGTTTACAGATTCAGTCTTCACAAATTCAAATAACATGATAAATATTCAACTGTGTCAAGATATACCTCATCTTGTTCTACGTACCCTTACACCAGTAATTGTACAACCCTTGCTTCTTATTAAAACTACCTATGGAGATTTCTCTTTCCAGAAATTTTGATTTAATTGGTCTGGGTTAGGACCCAGAATTGGATTATTATAAATTAGCTCTTCTAGGTCATTCTAAAGTGCCAGAGTTGAAAACCACTGCCTTAAAAAACTGTCCCTGTTTTATTTATTATCTACCTGTGCTGTACTTAAACTTCTACTAGGGCAAGCAACACCAGCTCATTTGCATTGAAGAAGCTACATTGATTCCAGATAAATCAATTTCTCTCTCTTTCTCTGTCTCTCTTTCTCTCTTCCTCCATCCCAGGGTCCTCTAGGAGGGAAAATAACCCAGGAAGAGTGATGTCTCTCCCTCCCCCCATTCAAACACCCCTTGTGTTTGAGTATTAACTTCACTGTCACTCTGATTCCTTGTTCATATCCAAGCGGGACACCTATAAGGAGTAAGATGAAGATGATTGTAAAATGAAATAAACAAATGTCTAACTCTATTTTTCCTTCAGAACCCAAAATATCCCATCCATGCTCTAAACCTGCAGCCCAATGCCAATGAATGCCCTTTTGAATCTCCTGAGTGATGTTTCCGTGTTTGTTGGGAAGGGGTCCAGACGGACACGTGCCAATATTGACTTTAGTGAGAAAGTGTACTTCTAAGCCTATAGTTCCAGTAATTTTGTTTGTTTGTTTGTTTGGTTATTTATTTTGGGGAGGGTGGTTCACAACTTTATTTTTTTAAATTTTGTTTATACTATTACAATTTTTCTCTCTTTGCCCCACATCTCCTAAACCCACACTTCCATAATCAGTCCCCACACTGTTGTTCATGTCTATGGGTGATGCACGTATGTTCTTTGTCTAAATCCTCCACCTTCTTTCAACTAGTTCCGCCCTCCCCTTCCCTATTACATCTGTCAATCTGTTCCTTATTTCTGTGCCTCTGGTTCTATTTTGCTCATTAGTTTATTTTATTCCTTAGATTCCAGTTACATGCTCTAAACCTGCAGCCCATATGAAGATCATAAGGTATTTGTCTTTCATTGCCCAGCTTATTTCTCTTAGCTTAATATTTTTCTGTACCATCTGCACTCTCACAAAAGGTAAGAATTCCTTCTTTCTTTCTGCTGCATAGTATTCCATGGCATAAATGTACCATAACTTTTTCATCCACTCATCTACTGATGAGCACTTAGGTTATTTCCAAATCTTGGCTGTTGTAAATAACACTGCTATGAACATAAGGGTGCATATATTCTTTTGAACTGGTATTTTGGGATTCTTTGGATATATTTCCAGAAGTGGAACCACTAGGCCAAAAGGCAATTCCATTTTTAATTTTGTGAGAAAACCTCCATACTGCTTCCCAGTGTACTTGCACAGGTCTGCATTCCTGCCAACAAAGCACTAGGGTTCCCTTTTCTCCACATCCTTGCCAGCACTTGTGTGTTGATTTATTAATGATGGCCATTTTATAATGATGGTCATCTCCCTGATGACTAGTGACGCTGAGTGTTTTTTCATGTCGTCTATGAGCCCTCTGTACATCCCCCTAAATAGGTGTCTATTCATGTCCTTTGCCCATTTTTAATTGGACTGTTTGTCTTCCTGGTGTTGAGTCATATGAGGTTTTTTTAAAACATATTTTGGAGATTAAACCCTTGTTCAATTTATCATTGACAAATATGTTCTCCCATATTTCGGAGAACAGTGGGTCTCCTTTTCATTTTGCTGATGGTTTCTTTGGTTTGAGTCATTTTGTAGAATTAGCTTTGCCCTTATTTTATTGTCAGCCCCCCAAAAGTGCAGTTACCTATGACAGCTGACTCACTGTGTTCCTCATGAATGCTGCATCTACCGTGGGCTTTTATTGTTATTTTTTCTTTTATCCATCTCTCCTCAAAGCAATTTATCACCTTCTCTACTGAAACACTACACGTCTTGTATGATTGAATTTATGTTTCCTGAGCAGCAGCCTCTAATAACCATTTAATGATATTGAAGAAGAGGCGGACATGTATTCTGTGCAAAATTTTATTCTAAATAATAAAATAGCTTGTATAGAATTAGAAAAGAATTGAGCATTTTAGCTAAAGCAGTCAGAGAAGATCTCTGACTCAATTGAACTGATCATCTGTCTCTTAGCACACGCATTCTTCTGTTGTAGATCCTTGTGTCTAGATTTACCTCCACGGCTCAATAATCAGCACACATACAATAGCACTTGTGTTGTATACAGCTTGCTCTTCATTCTAGCACTTGCAAGCAATGCTACTTAGGCAGAGCTAAATCTGTTGTATAGATAACCTCTGTTTTATATTGAAACCACTGGAATATTAGATTTATGTGTAGTAATACTCTGCCAACATTAAGTAGAATCACTTGGCTTTCAAAAAATATTCTCGGTTGTCAAGTACACACAAAAATAATGGAAAATCAAGGAACATGCTTTTCTTAATTGTTTATGATGAATGCGTTTTTCCTTTTTGAGTAAGAATGCAAAGGCACTTTACTCAATATATGCTTGCTGATTGATTCATTGAAGCAAATACGTGCTAATGTGTATTTTCTCTCAGTTCTAATTGTCACTGTGATGTAAGTAAGATCTCCCCATGTCAAGTACACTTTGGAGAAATGTACCTGATGTGCTTAGGAGACTTTGTATATTTTTCCTTTCAAGCTCTTGAGGTTAAAAACTCAGAAAGTTGTCATTGTGGGAAAGTACTTGAAATTTAACATCAGAATGAAGTGTGAAATCAAAAAACAACAAAAAAAGATCAGATGGCTGGTGGGTAGTGTTTAAGCTAAATATGTTTTTAAATAACAGCATTTCAACTGTCTTTGAACTAGATAGGCAAAGAAGATATTGACACTGTCTTATTTTGTAACTTTTAACAAATGTTGTCTAGGTCTTAAACAATAAACTCTCATTTCAGAATTTTGAATTTTGATTACTATTACATATGGAGCAGGAGGAAACAAAATTTTATTTTCTAACTAATTAAATGGACTTATAATTAACAATGTTTATATATACCTTTCTCCTTTCAAGCAAGCAAATTCAACAAGAAACTACTTGTAACTTGTGCATATTAAAAAGATACATCACCCCCCTCTGGTTAACAACAACAACATCATGTCAGATTAAAGGTGAAATAATTCTTCGAAGACAACATAATTCTCTCTCACATGATAATTTCATGTTGAATTTCTATTGTCTATTCATCCTCCATAAAGAGAATCTCAGAATCCCTGGGATATAACAGAATAGTCCACATGGGTAACCACTTAAATGTTGAGTGGATGCACCTAGAATAAGACTAAGTAAGTCTTTGTACATGGATAGAGGAACAAACGAATTAATGAAAACAAAATATGGTGACATGGAAACATCCTCATGTTAAAGAAATAGACTTTTAAGCTTAACCGTTCCTGACATAGGGTCACATTCTCACCTTCGTCTGTGGACGGTCTCAGTTTCTCTCTCCAGGTCATGTAGTTTTCCATTTTTTCTAAGAATGAAATTACTATATATTCTTTATTAATTCCAATGTTTTCTCCTAAAAGCTGTAGCTTTATATCTTTACATGAAGTTTTTCTTTTGTTGGTAAAAACAACTTTTACATTTTTGCCTTTCTTACTCATAGAAACCCATATTTAATTTTAGCAAGAAGATTTTCCGAGACTTCTTCAAACTCTAGTGGTTTTTTATCGGGGTTAGTATTGTTTCAGTGAAAGCATTCAGTCAATTCTAATAGCATGATGGTAGCAATTTTAGATTTGTTTATCCACATTCTGCAAGATCAATGAGGCTAAGGGACGTATTCAAAAAGACATGGGGGATGTATATCGTGTACCTGATTCTGAAACCAGTTGCTCTATAAACACGGCATTTGGTTTGCAGTTTGAATGCCACTTTGCAGTTTGAATGTTGCCTGGATGCCTTGAGCTGGATACACTGGACATGTTAAATCAATTCTCTATTATGGTCTATCGTTACCTGGAGAGAAATCACGCAAAAGTACATGCAGTCAGGGTCACTAATGTACCATAAATCAGACCTGAGAGATCATGGAGGCACCTCTTCCCCTGTGCTGTTAAAGTTTCTTCTGTGTGTAACTACTAAATTGCATGTCCAGTAGCACTGGATATTTTAACACTAATGTCTTCTCTGGTTTTCTTAGAAACAAGGACTAGGTAAGCCCAGCTGTAGCTGCACGTTATGTATACACACCTATGTGTGCATTACTGTTACTGGTGTTGAGTGAGCCCATTAATCATTATGTACTTGATCCATGTGTGCTATCGCTGCTGGGATGCTAAGGAAGAAAGATAGGAAGAGAAGCCATGTGCCTTTTAGTACTGTACTTCCATGCAAAGTCAATGCTGACCCTAAGTTCTGTGGTACCGTTAGCTGATGTGGAAAGTCATTTTAGCAATCTCACTTATCCTTGAATCATCATTGACTGGCCGACTCATGTTGAGAAAATTCACGAAAGTCTGAATGTGTTAAGTCAAGCGGCAAATTTACTAATACTCTACTGCCTTTTGGATGTCATACTTCTGTCTCTCTCAGAACCTTTGGGATGTTCAAAAAAGGATGCATGATCCTCGGGTAGAGCTGTGCACCATGGGAGGTATTTGCACGTGTCATCTAAAGAAGCAGCAGTCATTGTCACTGGCTTTTATTTGTTTGCTTGTTTTCTTCACCGCTTGAGGCCTTTGAGACGAGGGCTTGACTCGGTGTTCACTGCGTATATTATGTGCGATAGGGTGGCTGATGTGTGATTGGCACCTCGCAGACACCGGTATCGAAATCTACTTATTTTTTTGTGCACAGAAGGTGAGGCCGCTTTCTCTGTGTCTTCTCCAGAGACTATAGTTGATATGCCTAAGTCTCCTACAAGATTCCTCAGTGTATAAGCTGGATGTACCTTTGCCTGGGGTTATCTCTGACCGTGTGCAATGCATGTGTAGGAAAGCATAAACCCTTCAAATTCAAATCAGATATATCAGTATAGGTCAGTGATTTTCAACCTTTTTCATCTCTTGGCATGCATAAACTAATTACGAAAATTCTGCGGCATAAACACAAATATATTTTTTGTCAATCTGACAAAATAGGTATAATTGTGATTCATTCACACCTTACCATCTATGTTGGTTGTTTGATAATCTAAAGGAAAAGAGGTCAGTGCCCGTGACTACATAGTCAGGTATTACATGTTTCACAAGTTTTTATGTCACACCAATTGAAGATAGCTGGTATAGGTTGATGAAGCAATTCTTAGTCCAGCTTCCTCCATCACAAATGGGTTCTTCAGCCTCTTGGTACTGTTACCAGGTTTAAAAAAGGAGCTCATGAATTCTAAAACAGTAAAGTGTTCAGTAACAAAAACTGGACATAGACAATTAGATCTGCATAGACACAGGTTCTATGTGTCTCAATGATTACACAAATAAATATTTGCAACATTACCACTTGCAACATTTTGCCCTTGCAAACGTATTTCAAATGGATAATTCATTTGTTTTTAATCTAAGTATTTGCACAGCTGCAGTGGGGCTAGAATTATAGACGTGATGAGCCTCAAGTCTGTCATCATTCGTCTTGAGCCCAGGGTGCCAGGAGTCTGCAGAGTATGATATCATACCCAGCAATTTGCTTCAATACAATTTTATGGAAATGATGTTTGATAGACATGGATTTAAGCTGTAACACCACGTAGTGCACAGGAGTAAAAGACAATAGGAGCTGTGATGGACAATTACGGGTATCATGACACGTGAGCATCACTAGATCTGTGTCAGTGAAGAAATTCGTTCATGACTGATAGCTGCCGTTCTGGTGAACCAAAGTCATCGTATTATCCACTGGCAGATTCACCATAGATGCTGGTGCAACACATGTAGAGTTTGAAAGTAAACTAATCGTAAGTGTAACTTGAGCATCAAAATAAAAATGAAGGCAAATACTAAATAGAGGTAAAAAAAAACATTATTCTTCCATTTACAGTTTACAGTCAGTACTGTGCTGTGTTGGTGCCAGGTGTGCAGCACAGTGCTCTGACAATTATATCTTTACAGGGCGTCCCCCCGATATTCCCAGTACCCATCTGGCACCATACAGCGTTATTGCAGTCTGCACTGATTACATTCCCTATGCTGTATTTTCCATCCTCAATTCACTTAGCATAATGCCCTCTAAGTCCTTCCATGCTGTTGCAAGTGCTAAGATGCCATTGTTTATGGCCAAATACTATTTCATTGTGTATATGTACCACCGCTTTTTTGTCCATTCCTCTATTTTTGTGCACTTCCGTGTCCCAGCTATTGTAAACAATGCTGCGATGAACATAGGGGTGCATATATCCTTTCAAATTAGTGTTTTTGGTTTCTTCTGATAAATGCCCAGAAGTGAAATCTCTGAGTCAGAAAGCAGTTTCATTTTTAATTTTCTGAGGAAATTCCCTAGTGTTTTCCACAGTGGCTGCACCCATATTCGTCCTGCCCACGGTGCACTAGGGTTCCCTTTTCTCCACATCCTGGCCAGCACTTGTTGTTTGTCGATGTATCGATGATGGCCATTCTGACAGGTGTGAGGTGTTATCTCACTGTGGATTTAATTTGCACCTCTCTGACGATTAGAGCTGTTGAGCATTTTTTTTTACACGTGTATTGGCCATCTGTACATCCTTTTCAGGGAAGTTCCTGTACAGGCCGTCTGCCCATTTTATAATTGGGTTGTTTGTTTGTTTGTTTGTTTGGGTGTGGGGCAGAATGAGTTCTTTGTTTATTTTCACATTAATCCTTTATAAGATGTATCATTGACAAATATCTTCTTCCATTTAGTAGGTTGTACTTTGCTTTTTTTTTATGGTTTCCTTTGCTGTGCAAAAGCATTTTAGTTTGATGTAGTCCCATTTGCTTATTTTTTTTTTCCTTTGGTTTCCCTTGCCTGAGGAGATATACCAGTAAAAATACTGCTAAGAGAAATGATTGAGATTTTACTGCCTTGGTTTTTTCTCTTCTTGGACTTTTATGGAGACTTACATTTAAATCTTTAATGTATTTTAAGTTTATTCTTGTATATGGTGTAAGAAGGTGGTCTAGTTTCAGTTTGTTTGCATGTGTCTGTCCTTTCCCAGCACCATTTTTTTTTAAATAGATGCTCTCCCATTGTAACTTCTTTCCCTCTTTGTCAAATATTTATTGACCATGATGGTGTAGGTTTATTTCTGGCTTCTCTATTTTGTTCCACTGATCTATGTGTCTGCTTTTATGCCAGTACAATGCTGTTTTTATTACTATGGCCTTATAGTATAGCTTGATAATAGGTGGTGTAGCTTGATATCAGGTAGCATGGGTTTTCTTTCTCAAGATCACTGTGGCTACTCAGGGCCTTTTGCAGTTTCCTATACATTTTTGAATTCTTTTTCCTAGTTCTGTGAAATATGCCCTTGATATTTCGATAGAAATTGTGTTGAATCTGTACATTGCTTTGGGTAGTATGGACATTTTACCAATGTTAATTCTTCCTGCCCATGAACATAGTATACACTTCCATTTACTTGCATCTTCTTCAATTTCTTTCTTTAGTGTCTAATAGTTTTCTCTTTAAAATTTTATTTATTTATTTTTAGAGAAAGGGGAAGAGAATGAGAAAGAGAGAGAGAAACATCGATGTGTGGTTGCCTCTTATGCGTCCCCCACTGGGGACCCGGACTGCAATCCAGGCATGTGCCCTGACTGGGAATCAAACCAGCGACCCTTTGGTTCACAGCCTGCACTCTGTCCACTGAGTTACACCAGTCAGGGGTCTAATAGTTTTCTGAGTACAAGTCTTTTCCCTCCTTGGTTAAATTTATTCCTAAGTACTTTATTTTTATTTTTGATGCACTTGTAAATGGGATTGTTTTCTTAGTTTCCCTTTCTGATAGCTTATTATTGTTGTATAAAAATACAACTGATTTCTGAATACTTATTGTTTATCTTGCTAGTTTATGGAATTTATTGATTAGTTATAGTAGTTTTTTGGTGGTGTCTTCAGGGCTCTCAATATATGGTATCATGTCATCTGCAAATAATAGGAATTTTAGTTTTTTGTTTCCAATTTGGATGCCAGTAAAAGATTTTAAAAAGTCATTTTAAATGGTGTCTCCACTTTGGAAGTATTTAAAGAGACTTGAAGCTGACAAATGATATAGTTATCATTTGTTTGTCCAGTATATCATGTTCACAAAAATCCACACTTGCTAAAAAATAATGAAATGAATAGAAAATGTCGTGTACATGAACCTGATAATATTAGTGAATTAAATATTAATGTGAGGCATAGTGAAAAGAGTTTTTTTTCCTTTGCAAACAGAGTTTTTTTTTCTTTCTTTTTTCTTTTTCTTTTTACTTACCTAATAACCTTGTGTGAAAGTGCTCTCAAGGAAGATAACACTTCTGAGAAAGCATGCAAGCTGTCTGGCTATCCAAGTATAGCCAAATGAGAGTACAGATCTTAGGATCTTAGTCCTGGAATGGAGTTCAGAAATAACTTATCTGCATGGATGAGGGCCCTCAGGTCCAGAGCTATTGAGTGGTTCACATATGTTCACATTAATTGCTTAGTGACAGAGCTGGGATTAGAACTGGTTTCAGCTGACACAGAATGCAAAGCCCTGTGCTACCTCTCCCTCCCCGTGACAGCTGGAAAATGACTACTAATGTATCAGCATGACCTTGGTGGCTTAAAATTTACTTTTTAGAATATATCATGGGTATTAAAAATAATAAGCCAGAGGTTGCTCTAAAGTTTATTTTTTTCACAGCTAGCTTGAAGGAATTTGGGAGTACCTGGACTTGTTCTTGGGAAAAGGAAATGTGAAGAGACATTTGTGACTTTTGCCAACCTCCTTATATGCCTGGAAAAAAAAATTGGGGGAGGGACTGGTGCCTTTTGTACTACACGATTCCATTCATTCTGCCATGGCAAGTTCAAGAGAGCATGTTGTATCTGCTTTATGAAACAGTGTGAGATGCTGAGGAAAACCACTACTGTACAACATTCTCCAGTCTCCAAACCTGCTTTCTTAATAGAACTCTAGACACTTCAGACCTTTAAAATATCAGCTCCTTTAAATGGCTTAGAGCATCAGTGTCACCCTAGAAAGCTCATTGGAACTACCTCATAAAGCTGCCCTCTCCAGATGTTGCTAAGAGCCGCACTGACTAGGTGCCTGGAGAACCCAGCAGGTGTACAGACTGTGTAAAAGACACACCCAGTCGCCAATGGGGGCAACGTCTGGGTTTTACACATTGGAATCAATGCCACATAGCAACAGGAATTCCAGATTCAGCTGAAAAGCTATTATTTTTCTGAACCTTGACTTTGTATTTGCCGGTCATCCAAACAATGTTACAGTTCTCACTTTCTACTTATCTTGTGACTATTGAAAGGGAGAGAAGACCGATTCAGATCATTTGCTAGGTTTTGGTGTAGTTTAGTTCACTTGATGCTAGGGGATTTATATATGTAATCTCATTAAATTATCTCAGTGCATTTCAGGTATGTTTATCAATATCCTTGTTTTGGAAACAGGGAAACAGACTCAGATATGGGTGTGACTCACTTAAATTCTTTCTGGGTGGGATGTGTAGGACTAGGTTTCAAAACAGACCAGTCCCACTCTACTGTTTGTGCTCTTTCTGCTGTGCTGTGTGTCCTCTTCCCACTCTGCTTCATGTGTTCTATCTCCATCTGAGAAGGCCCAGTTACAGTTTCACAAAACTCTGTGGAGATACTAGGTCCGGCTTTCAGGTGGCCTATTTTGTCTGTTACAAGAACACAGACACAATATTCAAGATGGAGAGATGTAAACCAAAGTACAGCTGATACTCTGTTGTCTCCATTGCTTTCCTTGTAATTTCAAATGAGAGAAGAATAATTAAATAATTTGAAAATAATAATATGACATGTATCGTTTGTTGGAGCTATAAATTGTGGCATATCTGATATTAGAAAGTACACTCACACAAAACAGAATTAGGAGCATCTTGTCTTGCTCCTTTATACATGTGGGTTGCTATGGTTACAAGAGGTACTGAATTGAGACATGACTGAAGAAGCTACCCTAATATTTTAGTTTGTAAGATGTTAGTGAATGTTTCTCTCTATAAGAGCAGGTAAAAAAACAGTTTCTTATGACATAGGAAACACAATTTGACTAATAAAATATTCCAAGGTTAATTTTTGGTGGGCTGTTTTCTTTAATTTTCCCCTTTTACCCTGTAATACAACAGAGCTGTGAGTATGAATGAGGATGAAGGGTCCTGATACCTGTATCAGTGTTACTGTCAACATCACAGATTACATCCACAAAGCACCTCTCTAAATTTGCTGTCTCTTCTCTTCCTAAGTAGAACTCATAATTAAAACTGCATTGGGTTCACTCAGGTTCACTAATTGGGTCTAAAGCTGGATCTTATTAGTAAGCTTCTTGTGTGTGTGTGTGTGTGTGTGTGTATATACATATATCAATATATACATATATACATATGAGTATATATCATACATACATACACATATGCACATGTTATATATAGCATGCATGTATACACATATATACATCTTTATACACATATATGTCTAACAAATATATTTAATAAATGTCCATATTTGTTATATTCCTATATTTCATTGGAGAATAGAAGTCGGACAGCTGTTTTTCTCCTCTCTTCCAAATTTTATTCACAAAACAACAGCTATAGCAAACTAATCTTTATTTTCTTGTAAAAATCAAAAAATGTTCTAGACACTGGTATAATTAGTATGCTAGTGGTAGTTGGATAACCAAAACACAGGGCTTGTCCCTTGTAACATCCCATCCAGCTCAGAGGATTGCTGGGTTTCTGTATACATTAGGTGCTTGCCTATGGGAAGCAACAGTTTGTTGTTTGGCAATTAAAAGGCTATAAGACACTCTGTCACAAAGTGTCTATATATGAACAGTAGAAATAGGTTTATTTCATTAAAATATTTTCCTAATGTATACCACCAAATAGAGAAAATGATCTTTTTGAAGAAAGCATTAAATGTGGTCTCAGGGAAAAAGAGCAATTAGGGAGAAATCTAAATTAGGCCATTCTTGGAAGCAGGTAATTTGATGCAATCTGAAATAATCATTTCACTTATTTGCACCTATTATTTCATATAATCATATATAGCTACTAGGTTTCATGTAATGGAATTTTAAAAAAGGATAACTTAAGAAAGAGTTGATCCTTCTAACCCCAGCTGATTTGACAGCCTTATTAAAATTAATTTCCATGATGAATAGTCTGGGCAGACAAACTGGATCATGTTGGATATAAAACACTCTGGCTAGAGTGCAAGCACACACACTTCAAAAACCCGGTGCTCTTTCTTAGTTACCCTTACACCCCAGAACCTAGGGGTGGAGCTTTTGTTCCCTATGCCCGACACCCTCTCATCTTTATTTTCCTTAAAAAATTGTTTCTTTCTTTGCTACACAGAATGGAAAAAATAATCTCATCTTTCCTTGGTCCAAGGTATGATCAGAGGACTCAAGCCAAACCAACTAGACTTCTTTCTTATGATTTTGAGTTCTGAAACAGGAATAACAGGGAATTTAATTTGCAGGTGAGAGGATGTTAGAATCAAAGAACATGACACCTGCTGTTATATTTGTGATGCTCATTTAAAGGGAGCATGATGCTGACATGGGATGCAGGGAGAAGAGAGCCGACTACATTCAAGTACTGATTTCCAGTCACACCCCAGTGTGGCTCAACCTCTACTCATTTCACGATTTGCTTACATGACCTGATCAATTTTATTTTATTTTTTTATCTCAAGCTGATTCAGTTTGGAGGTTTTGAATTACAACAGAAAGATTTCTTCATGAATGCCCTTCGCACATTACCTCCTTCTTCCAAAGAGATGAGAGATTCAAGAGAAACCTCTTTATCTTCTTCAAGCCTCATTGTCTTCATCTCTACTCTGAGGGCGTGGCTCTAGGTAATTTGTAATGCCCATGGAAGTCTCACAGGCTGATTGCCTATCTAGACCTTGGTCTGTACTATTTCTCACAGCAACTGTGGTTGTCACAAGTGGGATTGATACTGGCTAGACTATAAAACATTTTTTTCTCTTAACAGCATCCATTTTTTGTAGCTTTTATTGTCATACCTCTGTTTCTCAACATCTTTTCCTACTGTGGAAAGGAACGTGGAATTCAAAAGTAACCTCTGCTTTCTCCATTTCAGGCTCAAGTCTGACAGCAACACAAATGAATGATGGAAGACTCTGAAAGACGGTCCAGCAAAGCTGAATTCTCATCTTTTTAAGCAGTTATTTCTTAAACTTCTACAGATATATCCTTAACAGCAGATGAGTTAAATTTGTTTTCTGTGGGGTTCTGTAGGGAGGATTCTAGAGCTAAGTGATTTTTAAATAAGCTTTTACAAGGACAACATTTATTTGTCGCTGGGCACTTGGCTTTAAAACACCCAACATAAATTGTATATCCTATTCAATAATATTATACCAAAGCAATGTTTTAGTTACTTACAGTACATTAAATCTGAATGAGGTAAAATGCATGTTGCAGTCAGATATGCCACGCATTAATCAACAGATGTTTGAGGCACAGGCTTTTGGTATCGATGGCTCCTGTTAAAATGTTTTCTGAAAGTGGTATTCCATAAAGTCAATAATACATATTAACACAAAGTTCAAATCACTTCATCAGGCCTTCTTCTTTTAATTGTAAAGAGAATGGAAAACGCTTAGGATGGCTTGGAGGAAGCAGAAGAGCTCAGAGGAAGTTCAAAGCTCATGCTTCATAGCAAACTCAAAAGGCTACTTCAGTGTCTCGGGAGCAGCTTCAAAGTGCAGTATTTTAACCTGAAGTTAAAACAGCAGAAGCCAAAAGCACAGCTCATGCTGTGTAGGGTTGAAGCGGTACACGAAGCATCCCTCAGTATCCCAGGAGGAGTGCGAACGGTGGCTATGATAAAAATGTGTGGTAGCTCCAGGAGAGACAGAAACTCGGACAAGCGAAAAAGCGAGCCCAGGGCCAGATGGGGGTTCTTGGGCCTGTCTATGGAGAATGAGAGTTTCTTTCTTTCAGTGACTTGTCAGGTTTTTTTCATGTGGCATTACCAGATTGTTGCCTAACTGGACATTTTTAATAGCAGAGGGAATTTGCTGTCTATGCTGATATAATAATTAAAAAAAAAACACATGGTCTTTCATTGAACATTTGTTAAATCCTTCCACCAGGAATCCAAATAAAAATGCTTATTATGCTATTCTGTGTGTAATAGAAGTTAAGCAAAACATTTCTTCTCAGGAGGAAGAATAAAAAGGAAAGTAAAATCCACCCCCCGGGTGACAGCTTTTAGCACTTTTATTTTATCAGGAGAAGTGAAGAACATGTGTAAAATGCATATTCTTGAATTAATCTCCCTTGAGTGAAGAGAGAAAAGATCTTATTCTTCTAACAGGTAAAATTTAATTTTACGGACACCCTAGCGGCCTGTCAGTTGCTCAGTCTATCTCCCTGTGCTGTACTCTTACAGGCTTCCCTTTATGTTTTAACCTTAGCAGTTCTATGATATATCCCCATGGATAGCTCCTTACACTATCTTACAATTCACTTCTGGAATAATAACTATGATTTCAATGAAAACAATATATTATATGCTTGTCCAGTAAGTGAAAGTGGAGTGTGTCTACTTATTTGTAAGTGGACTATACTTTGCACATACTGGATAATTAACACATGAATTCAATTTAGGAACTGTATCAAAAGATGCAATTCCACAAGGGTATGAATTTCTTTTTTAATTAATTTTGTGATTCCACTTGCTCTGGGATTCCCACTCAATAGTTATAGAATAAATGTTTGTTGACTAATGAATAAATGAAGGAATGAATACATTAATGACTGGATGGGTGAATAAGTAAGTAGTTGTATGTACCAACAAAAATGTTGGTGAATATATAGAATTAGAGAATTTAATTGCTGAGATCATCTAGTTCTACCAAAACTTGATGTGCAGACCGAATACTGGCTCCAAAGATGTAAACATCTTAATCCTCAAAACTTGTGACTACCTTACCTCATGTAGCACAAGCAACTTGGAAGGTGTAAGTTAAGTATCTTGAAACAAGAAGATTATCTTAGATTATTCAGTCCTAATATCCTCGTGGGATTTATATAATCACAAGGGCCTTTAAAAGAGGAAACAGCCTGGCTGGTGTAGCTCAGTGGATTGAGCGCAGGCTGTGAACCAAAGTGTTGTCGGTTCGATTCCCACTCAGGGCACATGCCTGAGCTGCAGGCCAGGTCCCCAGTGGGGGCCACATAAGAGGCAACCACACATTAATGTTTCTCTCCCTCTCTTTCTCCCTCCCTTCCCCTCTTTCTAAAAATAAATAAATAAATAATTTTTTAAAAAGAGGAAACGGGAGGTCAGAATTTTAAAAAAGGCAATGTGACTATGGAAGAGAAAGAGGAGAGATGGGAAGATGCTAACCTACTAGCTTCGAAGAAAGGGGGAGTGGAGCTAAGCTCCAAGGAATGCTGGGTTGTCCCTAGAGCTTCAGAAAGAACTAGCCCTGCTGACCCCTTGACTCCAGTGAGACCTATTTTTGAACTCTGACCTCCAGAACTATAAGAAATTGAATTTGTGTTGTTTTGAACTACAAAGTTTGTGGTAACTTGTCGCAGAGGCCAAAGGTATTGTAGTCCTACTCAGTGCATCTACAATAAAGTCTGGAATTGGAAGGTGTTTTCAGCATCACTGCACTTTGTACTTGGAAGGAACAATGTGAAAATCTCAACAACATTGTAATAAGTACATAGTAATAAGTAATAAGTAATAAATCTCAACAACATAGTAATAAGTATAATTTACCATGTTAAAAAATACTTATTTGGAGAAACAAGGCTGAAAAAATAAACTATTAATGCTACATTCTGTCCCTATGTATTGATTGTCTCCTCTTGCTTTTACAAAGAAAACAATGATGAGCACATGCTTTCACAGAGGGCGGTGGGGCAATACTTTCCATGCGTTGTTTCGTGTGTCATTGCTGCTTGTATCACTTCACGTTCCCCAAAGATGTTCAGCTTTTATTGCAGGGAGCCAAAGTCACCTGAGTTACAGCTCTAACTGCACACCATGGTGCTTACTTTCCTTTCTTTTGAACAGAGTGTTGGAGGTTTTCTTCTTTAATTATTTAAATTTTTATTGATTTTAGAGAGAGAGGGGAGGGGTGGGAAAGAGAGAGAGAGATCTGTTCTTTCACTTATTTGGGTATTTATTGGTTGCTTCTTGTATGTGCCCTGACCAGGGATAGAACCTGCAATCATGGTTGCAATCTTGGTTGCAATCTTGGTGTGTCGAGACAATGCTCTAATCAACTATACTACCCTGCCAGGGCTTATCTTCTCCTGTGAAGGGTACAATAAATATGTGTTGTCAGCATATTTTCTTTGTTTTATTCAAATTATTCTATTAACGTGTAGTAACCATGGCTCTATTAAATATAACACATTCAGAGCCCTGGAGTTGCAGCCAGTTACGAACCTAGTTCTGTGTTCTCTCACTCCTGACATGACAGATGATGCTGTGTTCTTTGCCAAGGACTTCCTGGCAGGAAGAGTGGCTGAGGCCATCTCTAAAACAGCGGTAGCACCCATCGAGCAGGTCAGGCTGCTGCTGCAAGTGTAGCATGCCAGTAAGCAAGTCAGCCCGGAGAAGTAATACAAGGGCATTATAGACTGCATGGTTCGTATCCCTAAGGAGCAGGGAGTCCTGTCCTTCTGGTGTGGTGACCTGGTCAATGTCACCAGCTAGTTCCTCACCCAGGCTCTCAACTTTGCCTTAAAAGATAAATGCAAGCAGACCTTCCTGGGTGGTATGGACAAGAAAACACAGTTTTGGTGCTACTTTGCAGGAAATCTGGCATCAGGTGGTGCTACCGGGGCCATCTCTTTGCGTTTGTGTATCCTCTTGATTTTGTCCATACCCATCTAGCAGCCAACTGGGCAAAGCTGGAGCTGAAAGGGAATTCAAAGGCCTCAGTGACTACCTGGTTAAGATCTACAAATCTGATGGGATCAAGGGTCTGTACCAAGGCTTTAATGTGTCTGTGCCAGGTATCATCATCGACCCAGCTGCCTGCTTCGGTACCTGTGACACTGCACAAGGAGTGCTTCCAGATCCCAAGAATACTTACATGTTCATCAGCTGGATGATTGCACAGTCTGTCACAGCAGTGTCTGGGTTGACTTCTCACCTGTTTGACACTGTTCATTGCCACATGATGATGCAGTTAGGGGGCGAAGGAACTGATATCATGTACACAGGCACACTTGACTGCTGGAGAAAGATTGCTCCGTGATGAAGGAGGCAAAGCTTTCTTCAAGGGTGTGTGGTCCAATGTTCTCAGAAGCATGGGTGGTGCTTTTGTGCTTGTGTAATGAAATCAAGAAGTTCACATAAATTATTTCATAGTCTCTCTCCTCACACCCCGTGAACAGGCATGTTGTATTATATAACATATCTTGAGCATTCTTGACAGACTCATTGGCTGTCTATTTACCAATGGCAACTATTTACTGGTTGAAAATGGGAAGCAATGATATTCATCAGACCAGGTTTCTCTTAAAGCTATTTCCATGGTGATGGTGGGACTCATTTATATTTTTTATTTCAGTCACTCCTGATAAACAACAAATTTGAAGAACTAAAAAACATCTGAAATACAAAAACAAACAAACAAATAAATAAAACACCTTCAGAGTCTGTAACAATTTTGAGACATTCAATAGGAATGTGAGTGCTGCTTATTTTCTAAAAAAAATCAAAATTAAGGATGGCAGTTAAATATGGCATTAGTAACTTAGATTAAATTTAAACCCCTAAGAGAAAAGGGGAAAATTATAAGTTAGGAAAGGAAACTGCAGGAAGGACTCTGCCAAAAGAATAGCATTGTAAAGCAGGTATGAGGAAGCCATGCTCTGTTACAGATCAACAACTGGAATCTATGTCCTATTTTCTCATTTCCATTTCTTCAGTATCTTTGAGCAGTTATTATAAATAATCACTGCCATTTAGTTATCCCTACATGTATTCTCATACTAAAATTTTCTTTGATGTATCCATTCATACTATCAATCTCTTTCTTTAAAAAGAAGGTGTCTCTATTGGGGCAGATTTTGGTTTGGATGCCTGATTTCCTGCTTTCAGAGTGATTATTCAGACAGGTAAAAGCCAAGACTCTGTGCTTATTATTTTCATTTTGTATACAGGGTAAAAAAATAGACCCAGAGACTCACATGTTTCAAGGGGCTGCAACTGTCACCCATGCTGCTTCCCACGGATGGTTTTAAGCCTTTATTTTACTAAATATATTGAACATTGAAATGCCACTAATAGGATTTCGAGGACCCTTACTCCTAGACACGGATCCTGAGCCTTGTGCCTGGCATGATGCGTTATTGCCTGAGATGTTAAGCTACTCGACCTACCTCCTTCAAAAACTAATATAATGGATTAATAATGAGGAAATAAAACTTGCCCTGATTTTGCCAGGGAGCCTCTTGAGTCCTCTCCATTTTCTCCTCATGTCTGCTTTAGCGACTGTGGAAGAAAATTTTCTCAGCAGATTTACATGCAGTAGCAAAAACTGAAGCAACTCTCTCAACTAATGAGCTGCAGAATATAAAAGTTTGGGGCAGCCTCTGTGGAAACTTTGAATATGGCGACCTATCAGTGCTGAATGCATATGAGGTGACAATTTGTCTTAGAAAGCAAATTGTCCCAAATGAGGGACAGTAAGACTTCAGGAGAACCTTAAAATGATTGTTGCCTCAGTTTCCATCACTGTAAAGGAATGATCAAAATTGCAGTTATATTATCAGAATTAATGAGTAATCTAAACTACATTAAATTCCTCAGAAATAGGCATTATATAAATGGGAGCCACTGGAATAAATGGGCAAAACCTCAAGAAAGAGAGGCTAAAGGTTATATATAAAATGTGGTCTCAAATGTAAGTAATTGACCAAAAATCAGGATGTGCAGCCAATTACTGGACATCCGATCTGTATCATTTGAGAAAAATTGTACAGAACATCCTTTCTTCATTCCCAACACTTGCTTATTACATAAATTAGACAATTTGGCCCTAAATAAGGACATAGTTACCTTCCCTCCGTGTATCTCAGACTGCTAAAAAAAAGAATTATATTAAATTGGTAGTCAGAATTTTTCTCCAAATGATGATAATTGGATCTCAGATTCAAAAGACAGCATTTAGTTCAGGAGAAATGGCCAGAGGAAATGTTAAGGTTCTATCCTCAGTGTAAAATACGTTATATTTTCTTAGGTGTTACATCAAGTTCACTCCACAAAGGTAACAAACATCGACCTAGAACATATATCTGGCATTTAGCTTAAAAAGGCCATGTCTTAATTTATGTAATTCATTCTATGAAATCTCTTTGTAGGTGATAGGAATCATTAGTTTTTATTCATGCCCACTGAATATACAGCACTTTGGTAAGATATTTTAATGGAGTTACAGTAGAGAAACAACCAGTGCAAAGTTACCTGAATCCTTTGAAACAATTAGTATGCATATTCTCAGCCCCATATAAGAATATCTGCATAGCTAATCATTTGTTTTTTTATCAAGTGATATTGGGATTTTTAGAAGATGCACACATATGGTGATCTAAAGGAGCCCAGCATTTTAAGATGAAAAAATGGAATTCACATGGAATGTCTTGAGAGTTTGTCCTGGGTGATTTTTGTAGGAAAGTTATTCATGTGATTATATATATAATTTCTCTGTCTCTCTCTCTGTCTCTCTCTCTTTCTCTCTCTCTCTCTCTGTCTCTCTCTCTCTCTCTCTGTCTCTCTCTCTCTCTCTCTCTCTCTCTCTCTCTCTCTCTCTCTCTCTCTCTCTATATATATATATATATATAGACATTTTTGTCACTTCCCCTAGAGAGAAAGGAAAGGAGAGAAGAAGGGAGAAAAAGAAGCATCAGTTGCTTCCCATACGAGCCCAGACCAGGAATTGTATGCATCTAGACTGGGGATCAAACCCACAACCTAGCAAACTTTCAGGTTCCCTGTTCCCTGACTGGAACTGAACCAGCAAACTTTCATTTACTGGAGGATGCTCCACCTAACTGAGTCACAGTGGCCAGGGCAATGGGGTATTTATTTATCACACGGAAAATTTTTTAACTAAAGTATGCTTCATTAAGTGGAGCAGTAATAATCAGGGAGTGGTATTTTGTTAGAAATATGTCTTCCAGAAGCTATATGAATTTTCCAAAAAAAACAAAGAGAAAGAAAGTAAACATCACTTATCTGGAGGACAGGCTGAGGAAGGGTTATAGCAAGATAGAATAGAAAAAAAGTCACTACAAACCAATCAGAATGACACATGATCCCCAAAGAGGACTGAACAATCTTTGGATCAAAAGCATTCTGAAAAACTCTTATCTAAATGATTCACACTGGATTTGTGGGCTTTTCCTAGGGTCCCCCTGATGATGACTGAGAAGTCATGGGGACCCCAAAGGAACAGGCATGTTGAGTGGGTTCACGATTTCCACTAAGGGCCACATGTTACCTAGACGGTTGGTGTTTCAACTCAGATTGGTACTTGGTGCAGATTGTTAAAGGAGACAGAAGGAAGGGACCTTACCGTTCAACAAAATTTCCCCATCTCATTGTGTCAGTATCATTCATGAGGATATACTTATAACAAATGTTTATAAATTATTTTACCCAAAAATATTTTGCTCCTATATGAATTATATAAATGCTTCTGTGTGCACACACAACATTTTATTTTATACATTTTTCTAAGTATATGCCAGGAATTGTGCTAGGTATTTTATGTATATGTATTTTTTTCATTTTATTTTTACATCTAGAAAGGTTAGTTCGTTCAGGCTGCTGTGACCAAAAGCTCTGCAGGCTGGGTGGCTAGTAAATACTAGAAACTTAGTCCTCACAGTTCTGGAAAACAGGGTCTCTAAGATAAAGGTGCCAGCATGGTTGAGTTCTGGCGAGGGTTTCTCATGAGCTGCAGACTGCCTGCTTCTCCCAGGGTTCTTACATAGTAAGAGGGAGGAAGGGAGCTCTGTGGGGTGCCCTTGAGAAAAACACAAATTCCGTTCATAAGGGTTCCACCTTCACGACCTATTTACCTTCCAAAAGTCCCACCTCCTACGACCATTACCTTGGGGGTTAGGATTCAACAAATGAATTTCAGTGGAACACATGGGGACCATAGGCAAAGGTGAGATATGGATGTTTAGTTTTTAGTTCATGTTGACAAAATTTCTGTTCTTTTTTATTTAACAATATTATTTATTTATGTTTAGAGAGAGGGATAGGGAGGGAGAGAAACATTAATCAGTGACTTCTCATATGGGCTGTGACTGAGGACCAAACCCTCAAGCTGAGGACCAAACCCACGAGCTAGGCATGCTCACCCACCAGGAACGGAAACAGTGACGTTTGGCTTTGGGGGACTACACTCAACTAATAAAGCCATGCTTGTCAGGGCAAAATATCTCTTCTTGTTAAGTGTAATGACTAAAAAGTTATGTCCAAGAATGAAGAAACTAAGATAAAGTGTTTAGCAGCGTGTTTACAAGTAAATTCTTTGACACATTAACAACGAAGCAAATATATAGTCAGTAGATCTTGAGGAACTCAGTGACATATATATCGAACTGCTCATTCTGTTTAAATATCAAAACTCCACTTGAACCTTGCAGGTATAACTCTTAAATGAAAACATAGTATTGATTGTATTTGTTGTCTTTTAAGTGAAAACATGTTCAATTTATCATTAAACCATGAATTTTCAAATTCTTTCTTCCATAGGCCACCATCACACTGCCCCTTTGTTCCACCTCATTATAGAGGAATGTTTCATTTTCTTCCATAATGTGATGTCTTGATGCAGAAAGGGTCATATATCATTCAGGTGGCCCTGTAGGCCATCTTATTGTGAAAACTATAGTTTTCTGACCTAATAACTATGTTGTGGCTATATAGAAATAATAACGTCTACTTCTCTTGTTTTGTGGAAATTTGGCAGACTACATGGTAGATAAAGCCAAGAGGTAGAAGGGTAATCAAAGTCATTATACATGTCCAAATTCTTACCACAGCATTTTGAAAATGTATATCCCAAATTATTAATGTCTACCTTCATGTGGCTTTGTAGATGCATATGTCTAAATGTACTAAGTGTAGGTCAAAAAGTCCACTTGTGTTTGCTTTGACAGCCTTATGCTTTTCTCTAAGGAATCATATTTTAAGAAAGATGAAAAATTACTAATACCCATTTCTTTTTGAAAATGTTTGTAAATACACACCTTGATATAGTCAATATACATTTAATACTTATTATATTTATGTGTTTCCAAATATATTACTTAACAACTACAAAAATATAAAATATCATGTTTCAAATGATAGAATTCAAAAGTAATTACTTCTTACCCCAACATCTTGTCTTTTCTGACATAATGAATATATAGCGAAATCTGCTTTCTTGAACATCTTCCTCTTCGACTCACAGTTTATTGTTATCAACTAGTTGTGGTGAGGAGTAAATGTAGATTTCTTTATTTACAATACTGATCGTGGCAGGAGGTATATTTTCAGACAAAGGTTTTGCAGGCTTGGGTGGCTCACATTTTAAATATGTAATTCCAGAGATCATTTCGTCTAGTTTTCTCTTTTCAGTTAGAGAGAATTATAACACAATTTCATATTCAATTCAAGTCTCTGACCCTGATCTACTAGAACATAAATATACCTAATCCAATTACATCAGTGGCCCAAGAACACTTCCCACTTCCTTCTTCCTTGGAGATACTTTGTTTCATTGTTTCCTGATGCGAAGACAGACTTAGTGATTGGAGGACCCCATATATGGAAGAGTAATAGCTTTCGGGGCAGATTTTCATCCAGCTGCCACAGGAAGACACCACACTTCGATGATGATGTCTGTTTCAGTCCAGCTGTTTAGCCCACTGTTCCTTTTAATGCAATAACCCTTTAATGTAACAGGAAAGCCTAGAAGTTAACAGTATTTCATTATTGCTTAAGCAAACCAATTCCAACATAAATCAATTACTAGTGCAGTAATATTCTATATATTTTCATTAACCACCAAGTGCTGAAAGCCAGAGTTATCTTGAAAGAGAAAATAGAAACATGCTGGAGTTATTTTAGAAACTTGAATGCCCAGACTTTGAAAAGATCTTCAGAAAAATGGATCAGGAGGGAGAACAATAGGATTCATGGGTCTGTTGTTCATTTTCAAAATATTTATTGACATGTGGAGATTGTCTTTAAATATGCTGTGTTTTAGCTTACGTTTAAAAATATTTTTTTCTGCAAATGGTAATGCACAATGGTAAGTAAACGTATTAGTACAATATGATCATTGAAACCCAAAAGAAGTCTCCAGGAGAATGAGCCCTTTGACGAGTCTCTTGCTATGGTTGAATTAGGACAATTACAGGCATGGCAAGTAATATATATATATATATATTTTTTAAGATTTTATTTATTTATTTTTAGAGAGGGAAGGGGGAGGGGGGAGAGAGAGAGAGAGAGAGAAACATCAATGTGCGGTTGCTGGGGGTTATGGCCTGCAACCCAGGAATGTACCCTGGCTGGGAATCGAACCTGGGACACTTTGGTTCCCAGCCCGCGCTCAATCCACTGAGCTACACCAGCCAGGGCTTAACAAGTAATATATTTTGAGAAAAGATTCCCTATGTGTCCTAATGTTTGGACATACTGAGTGATCTTATTTCCAGAAAAACTGAGAGCAGCACTATCTTCTGCCTTTTACTCCCAATTCAACTTTGATCCAGTTTCTGGGCCTTAGTGGGCTATAATTCTCTACTTCATGAAATAAAATACTAATGTATTGATATGAGGCCAGAGAGAAGAGGGCCAATATTAGAAAGTTCAAGTGCATTTCATGTGCATAATTAAATGAGAATTTTTTATTTATATGTGAGTATTAGGACCCTTGAACACCAACTCTAAACATATCTACAAATTCTTTGATGAGACATGGTCTTTTTCCTATAATATTGTAATCATTTCACTCAGAAATCATATGAGAAAACAGAATTTTTCTCTCTCAGAATCTAATCCCCCCCGCCAATAAAGTTCTGGACTAGGTGAAAATTCCAGCTGTAAGTGAGCAGATTACTTTTCAGTGACCTGCTGTACTTACTCATTTTGAGGACAAAGCAGTAGGCTCCATAGGTCCAACCAGGTCAGTGATGACTTGGCCTGCGCATGGTTTTAGTTAACTAAGATTGCTCTCAAGACACTGAGCCCCACCGCTTACAGTGAAGTTGGACTTCTAAGAAGAAATCAGCTTTGGAAATGTCAAGTTCTTATTTTAATGTGTTTATAATTAAGCAGAAAACAGATTGTTCTTTTTTTTTTTTCACAGAGCCCCAACCACAAGGAGTCTATTGATTTGTGTTTTTTTTTAAGATTTTTATTTATTTATTTATTTTTAGAGAGGGAAGGGAGGGAGAGAGAGAGAGAGAAACATCAATATGCAGTTGCTGGGGGCCATGGCCTGCAACGCAGGTATGTGTCCTGACTGGGGATTGAACCTGTGATGCTTTGGTTCGCAGCCCGCGCTCAATCCACTGAACTACGCCAGCCGGTGATTTGTTTCTTTATATGAAATAGTACGACAGGGTGAAGGTAAAGCAGAAAACAAATGATGATCTAATCTGAGATGCAGATCTATATTGGAGTGAGACTGCTGACCTGTGAAATACATTCAAAGAGTATTTACAAAATCATTCCCATTGTCGGAATGATGAAAGGAGATCTTCATGGGGTGTTGCAATAGGGAGTGAGAAATCAGGAAGTTTCTAGAGGTCCTCATTAACTTAAAATAATAAAGTTTACACATATTTACATAATGAGAAATGCATATTTTAATTGCAGAAGAAAAAATTTAATAGACCCTAAAGTGTCTTTATATACAGGAAAGACACTTCACTGTTTGGAGAGAAGAGTGTTGCATGGGGAGAAACTACAAAAATTAACTCATGAATGTTGAAGATTACAGTTTAACTTCGTGTACATGTTAACATGATCACTGTTGTCACTAAAAGTGCTTAAACATTTTGTGTTGCTGGGGACCTTATAGAAAAACTTTCTCATGCAAAGGATCTTCCTTTTCATTCACTGAAATAGTGTCTACATATAGAAAATGCATTTGTAACTATAAAGCAAGGAATTAGTTATCTTATTCTTTCATTTATTCAAGTATTTGGCTAGTATCATTAAGTGCTACTTTATATCAGGATATGATATAAATCCTGGCAGGAATTAAAATTTAAAAATGAACAAGATAGTCTCTATCTTATAAAAGTTCATAAAATGACAATTTAAATTTCATATATGTGCAGGTTACTATAGGGCAACTAAGAAAGGTCACAAGAAAAGGAGGAAAGAACTGTGAGAAAGGCAATAAGTTTAAGAGTCAAGATTCTACTCTAAGTAATATGAGTAAATGGTTTATAAAGAAAATTAACCATTATTCCTTTTTATACAGTTAGTGGTTTGAAAAGACTATTCATGTGACTTTGAACTTTAAATATCTTGTAATTCTAGCATATTATGTCTAGGTCATAAAACCGTGTTTGACAAAATGGCATTCAAAATTAAATTATATCTACATATTTATTTTATTTTACCAGATTACCCAATGCATTCTACTGGCCAAATGAATTTCTGGTGTTATTTCTATTTCATTTAGAAGTGCTTTAATTAGAAATGTATGGATTAATCCTCAAAGGAGATATTGTTTCTGACACAAGATCTGGTATCCAGCTGTAGATAGACACTTTTCCAAGAAGATGAACTCTTGTCTCTCATCATTTGTATGTGAATCAGAAATTTGACCAAGGTAGAGCATGCGAATTAAAAATACATTCACAGAAAAAAAAAGAATGAAGGAAGCAACAGAGGGAGCGAAGGAGGAAAAGGGGGAGAAAGAAAACGAGGAAGAAAGGAATCACTAAGTTAATGTGTTCTCAACTCAACTTATACAATCTATAGATGGTGAGGGATAAAAATGTCATTTTCTTGTGTTATTAAAAGTAAATGCTTGACCTATACTCAGTGTTTTTATCATAAATCAAATTAGAAAATTTTATCTGAAATCTTCTATGCAGTCTTAAAGAAAGTAAGGGAGATATAACACATTTAGGATTGAAGTGGTGGAGATTCATTTACATTTTGAGGAAAATTTTCCTCAAAAGATATCTTATCTATATTTTCCTGTACAAGATATATTTTTTAAATTTATTTTTTAATCTTCACCTGAAGATATGTTTGTTGATTGAGGAGAGAGAGAGAGAGACAGAGAGAGACAGAGAGAGAGAGAGAAACATTGATGTGAGAGAGAAGCATTGATTGGATGCCTCTGGTACCCATCCTAATTGGCTCGAACCCACATTATGGTGTATGAGACGACTCTTCAACCAACTGAGCTACCCAGCCAGGATTGTATCAAGATGAGTGTGGTGACTGCGGTGGCTGGGTGTGGAAGTGGAAGAGGGTAAAGGGAGATACATTGTAATGGAAAAAATGTGATAAACCAAGATATCCTGACCTTAAGTATAATATTGAAAGATTGCTTGCAGTAGATATATATCTACTTTATATATCTACTATAAATATTCTCATGATAAGATATCATGAGAATTTCATTTAAGTTTCATATCTGATAAATTCAAAAAAATTACAAAGAGAAACAATTTATTATTAGTTTGCCCCTTATGAAATGCTGACTACAAATTCCCCACAGATATTTATCCCCTGTGGGTTAAATCAGCTTCACCATAGAGCATGTTGAACACACAAATCAGTACTTACTATGAACAATAATGTTTAGTTCAACCCAACTTAAAAATCAATTTCCTTTTAAAAATAAAACATGATATTTTATTTGACACATCTTTAAAATAGAAAGTCATTATTTTCTTTACTTTGAATACAATTATTATAATAAAGTGGATTGTTTATTAAGAATCTGCTAAGTATCTTAAATAGTCATTTATTCATTGCTTCCTTCTTTTAAAAAGTAAGTATTGAGTATTTATTATGCTCCAGTCGTTGTCCTAAGAAATGAATAATATTTGCTTTTTTAAACAATTATTTTTAAATAATTCAGAGCCATTTACATCTTTCTATTCTATAGGGTTTATTATTATTATTATTTTTTTTTTTATTAAGGTTGCCTTCAATAGGTTCACAAGTCAGATTCTCACACTAAGCCACACATGTACAATCTAAGAAACAGCACCACAATTTGCGATTTTCAAAAGTGTGATGTTAACCTTTATTCTAACAGTCTGAGGTGGTTAGAAACACTGAAGATAGGTATGTTGTAAGCCATGGAAATCAGAAAGCTGATAAAGCTCAGCAGAAGGGAGAAACCAAAATCTGGCCTCCTGCTGTGTTACATTAGAAGAGAAAATGTTTCTGTGACATGTATAATCTTGGGTCAAAATACATTTGTTTGAAAAGATTGTGATATGTCACATTGCTCTCTCTGTGGAGTCCCCCTGCTAAATGAGGGCAATGAAATTCTCCGTGGCTCTCGGCAGCCAGGCAGATGTTTGCCTTGTCTGGATTACCCAGGGGCCAAAGCATGCAAACCTGCTGGGGAAAAGGGCAATGCACTAAAAATGCCTTCCATTAGCTTTGGGGACCTAACTACATTTTTTGACCCCTTAGATATTTTGGATCCTGAATCCTTTCCTCTGACTACAGTGACAATTGTAAAGGAAAGGCTCGAAAAAATTATGCAATAAATTGATAGGGTAGTAAAGAATGAAAATATCAAAAGGTTCAAAAAGGTACCTAATAAATCCATGGAAAATACATGTATTCTGGGGCACGAGGAAAGAAAAAGAAAGGAGACATTTATTATTTCAGAGATCTGAAAATAAAAATACCCAAGTGGCAGTTTAATTACATATACAATCTATATTGTCAATAATTTAAAAATTAGATATGTAAATTTCCCCTCAGGTAAGAATATATTTAAAAGTTTCAAGTCTTATATGGAGAAGGATATAGAAGCAAATATCAATAAACCCAGATACAATCTACATTTATATAGAGCCTTTCAAGTTTATAATACATGTGTTCATATTTTATCTCACTGAAGTATTATAAAAATACGGGTAGATCCGGTAACCCCAATTTAAGATTCAGAGAGGGTAAGCAAGCTTCCAATTTTCAGAAAATAATAAATGATAAGTCCAAGATGCTGAACTGAGTCCTAATAGAGAAGAACTCAATGGCTCCCAAATGAAGAAGGAAAAACAAATCACACCCAGCGTGTCAGCTCTCCAGGTTCCCTCCCCTTCGTGTGTTACAGGGGGAAGGGAATAATGGAAAAGAGACGGCATAATCCTTAATTACAGTCACCTGTTACTTCAATGATTTTTATGCGATTTATAGAAATTAAAATACTATGAATGTGATTAACTCTCTTCTGTATTACACAATAGCATCAAATTCTTCCAGATTTGGGTAATATCTGGATAAATGATGTTTTTAATTAGTCACAAAAATAGTAAACTAGTTGACGTTTTTCTTGAAGAAATTATTTCTACATCCACATTAAGAATGTTAAGGTCTCGCTCACACAGTCTGACATTACAATGTCAAATGAATTTTAGCACTTAAAAGACTATTCCCTTAGAAAAATACCTGCAATTAGATCAAAAAGCTTCCACAAACTAATAAAGAAACCAATTATATCTTAAATTTAAATTGGAATTTATAAACTCTTCATTGGGATAAAAAAGGTAAGAAAAAAATAGGTCCTAGAAAATGATTTATGTCTAATGGAAAGGAATTTTCTATAAAGATTTCATTCTAGGCACATGTCGGGGACTGGCAATTATACTCTTGCATTTTGCCAAGAGAAAAATAAAACAAAGCAGGTTCTCCTTTGCAGAAAGAGGAAATGAAAGAAGGGAGCTGGTCGCTGTGCATGGAAACGGGGTATAGGAGTTTTGAACGGGGCTGGTTCTCATAACAGACACCTGTGGGTTGTGTGCTAGACTGAGCTCTGACAGGCCAAATCCCTTTTCCTCCAAATGGTTACACCAGTCCTTCCCTCGTGCATCAGGCTGGCAGGGCTGCTGCAACAATACACCACAGACAGGATGGCTTAAGCAACAAAAACTTATGTTCTCACAGCCCTGCGCCTTGACATCCCAGATCAAGGTGCGGCCTGGTTTGGTTTCTGCTGTTGCCTGTTTCCTTGGCTTGGAGATGGCTACCTTCTTACTGTGTCCTCACATGGTCTTTTTCTCCTTGCGTGTGTGCTCCTGGGTCTCTACCTTTTCTTGTAAGCACACCAATCCTACTGGATTAAGAGCCCCACCTTCATGAACTCATTCAATCTTAAATACTTTCCTAAAGGGCCCAATCTCCAAATATAGTCTCATTACCTGTTAGGGCTTCAACATATGAATTTAGGGGGGAGACAGAATTTAGTTCATAACATTTTGATACCTTATTGTGAAAAGTTAGTGATAATCTCTAGGAAATAGATTTGATAGCATTTACCGTATACTGAGCTCTCATTAACTTATTATTAATGATGAAATATATTATTGCACTATGTGTGGTTTACACAAAGTCATGTTTTATGTATTTGCAAACTTCCTTAAAAGCAAATCTAATTAAATACATGCTTTAACAAGGAAGAAATAAAGGTCACTTTTTTAAAAAGGAATAACATAGTGACTATACGGCTATATGACAGCCAAGACATTAGAAAGGCACCTTGATAAAAATAATAATAATATAATAATAATCATAATAAAAGCACTGGTTGAAACCGGAGGACTGTAGAGGAGAAAGCAACTGTCTAGGTCTTCAGCTCTCACGGTGTGACACCGACACCTCAGCCCTGCCTTAGCTTAACGCACTAGTGAGCATCCGAACCCACCAGGGATCTCATTTTCCCAAGTAGTTTAGTTCCCAGAAACTAGAATGATTACTAATCAACAGTCATATTAATAGTGACTTCATAGAGGTTTTCTGATGCAGCATGAATAATTGCCTACCATCTGTATCGCTTGACTTTCATAACAAGCCTCAGCTACTGAATTGAAAACTAAATGTGCTAATCTATTCACTGCACTGAGCTCACGCATGAAATATAAGAGAATGTTGGAGAAGTTATTCATTGATTTACATCGCTTTTACATTTATTCTTCCACTCTCTCTTGATGTTTTCAGCCTGCAACTCCCACCACCAAGCACCAGCACAGTAGGCGATAGCCTAGGCTTCCAGTTGATCCCATTTGTGGACACTTGATTTCAGGTAGTGTTTTACTCATGAACAGAAGCCAAACTTACCGGTTAGCCCTGTCCTTTTGTTACAGGGTGCAGCCAAGAGGGGGGACCCCAAATGGGCATTTAAAATGGGGTCCAGAACTCAAGGTGTCCAGGAGATTTTAGGATGTCTTCACCGCCCCCCACAGGGTGTGGGTTGGGGGAAGGGACAAATAGAACTGGGCGTTGAGAGCTGTTTTGCATAGCAACAGCCTTGCCGCTAAGCTCTGGTGTGGTCATTTAACATATCTATAGCCTTTGGCTGGTCGCTTAGATATGTTAAATAGCTGTGCCCAGGCTCTGAACCAGGGGAGTGGAAGTAACTTTCCCACCTAGACGTAACTGGGGAGCAGGTCCTCCAAGTTACAGCGCCTGCGTGGGAGCTTGGAGATGATTGGCTCCAGAACTTGATCCACACCTGCCCAGACTCATGATGGCAGTGCAGTAAAGCTGGAAGGGTATGAGTTCTGGCATATGAGGCCGAGTGTAGGAGGAGTCGGAAATGGAGGTGCAGAGAGGATCACAGCCATTGGAGAGAGAGCCACACAGCTTTAGGAGAGTGAAGACTCCCGCATCCCTGAGAGGGAGAACCACACGGCCTGGACAGAGTGGGGATTCTCCCTTCCCGTGGCCCTGGGAGAGAGGACCACATGCCTTTGCCAGAGTGGGGACCCCCACAGCTTTAGAAGGGGGAACCACCACCTGGTTTTAGCAGAGATCCCGGAGACTCAGCGCAGGGTGCCGGGAACCCAGGGAGGTCTCCCAGTCGAGAGGGAGTTCTAACTGGGAAGAACCAGGGACTGCCTGAGCCATGGACTTGTATTTCCTTCCCTGAGATACGGTACTCTGGACTGGGCAAAGGGGGAAGGAAGGAAGGACTGTGTGTGTTTGTGGGTGTTTTTAGGGACTTTAGGATTTTTTTGGTGAAGACATTAGGTCACTACTTTAAGTTTGTATAGTATTAAATAAATGTTTCCTTTCCTTTTCACGAATCTCTGGCATTGAGAGATGTCTTTCCTCGGGCGGCGGACATAACGGACCCGGGGCCTTCTTTCAATAATAGTATATCGTCCCAGGCCCCCCTTGTGTGTTCTGTAACACTTTGCCCTGGGATAAGTGTGCCTGCATTGCAGAACTTTATATCCTCCTGAACCGTTTGTATTTCTTCACCCAAAAGAGGATTGTAATTGTAGAGACCAAGAAGCTGAGGTCAAGTGTCCAGCAGAATGGTGAGTGAGCACTGAAAAATTACCGATTGGGTGGTAGCTTCTATTCACGTCTATTAGTTCTTCCTTATTATGAGTACTGAATTGACCTAGCAGGCAAAAGCTGTGATTTTCTCAAAAGTTGTTTATTTTTACACTTTAAAATGATGAAAGCTCTCTTCTTTCTGAGTGAATGGTTGTTTCAGTGTATCTGTAGAATCGCCCTAAAATAAGGAAATGATGCTCAGAGTGAACAATGTTTATGAATCAAAAAAAGATCTTTTCAATTGTAAAGTACAAAGAACGGGTATTGCAGCCTAGTGATAAAAGTACCAAGAACAGGGCTTTCCCCTGGGGGTGTGGGGCACAGAACCTACTGAGGACTAAACCAAAGGGTGGAGACAAACAATACTTGGCAGGGTGGGCTAATAATAGCAAATGAACACCCTTGTGGGGGTTCTGCTGCCTTCTGCTGATTTTTATCCCCTCGTTTTGCAGTAACCCTTTCCTGTCTACACCTTTGAACCCTCCAACTCCAATAAAGATGCCTTTCCCCATGGTGATTTTGTTCAGTGATTCAGTGTGTTTGGAATCAATCCAGCTCACATCCTAGCGTTATCCGTGCCTATCTGGATGGCTTGAGGAAGGGTTTTTTTTCTCTTTTAAAGTTTAAGTTTTGTAACTTGTAAAATGCTAATAATTACAGAAACTCCTTTATGTGATGGACATAGGATTAAGTGTGTTTATATATATAAAGTAGTTGCAAACCATTTGACACATCATAGATGCCCAATAAATAGTGTCAATAGATCCTTGCCCTTATCTCCTGGAGATAAGATTTGGGCTTTGGAGACCAGGGTGCCTCTGGTGTTACCTGGCTCTGGATTCTAGAACACTGCACATTCTATTTCCCAGAAGGTGTACACGTTTTATCTGCATTGGTTTATAACTACCCTGCGGAGGTGAAGAGAGTAAGGTCTCACAGATGGGACAAAATTGATCACGTTGGGTGGATTTGGACAGAGGATTATTTGATGTGATGCTTTGATATTTAGCCTATTTTTAGTTTTGCAGTGGGAGCAAGCAGAAAATCATTGTCAATCTTTAATGAAGGTATGTCATGAACAAATGAACACAATGATGGATTTCAGGGAACTTTTGTACTACTGATACTGTACCAACCACAACTATTCATATGGAGAAAACTGCCAAAAGGAGCTGAAATATAAAGAGTAATCTTTTTTGTCTTGTTTTTGTTTTCATGTAACCATAAATAAAAGCTATAAAACCCTTTGAGGATGTTTTAGGAGAATCCTTCAAAGTCCTCCAAAATCCATTCTTTATAGACAGTTACAGCACAGAGAATGAGTTTTTTAGCTTGAAATACCTATGGTAATACTGCGGATTATTTTTAGTCAATTCAAACTCATGTTATTTTTTAGAACATAAAGAAAGTTTATTATGTGATAAAATTGGAAATCACAAGATGTGAATTGTGTCAGAAAGTGATGGCAGATAAATGTCTGAAAAGAATATCTATTATCAAGAAAGATGGAACTGAAATAAAATAGACAAGAGCCATTTTGAACAAATAAATTACATCTTATTCCACATTCTCATGTTCTACCTCTTTGCCTTGGATATTATATACTCTATTTCTATCATAAAATGTTATTTAATGCGGTATAAAGGTTCACATTTACCATTCCACATTCTTTTGCATCATAGCACAATATTAACTGAAGACTACCTAGTGATAAGAGAGAATGCTCACTGAGTTTTTCAAGCAATTTAATTTTCTCTCAGAGATGTGCTAAAAGAAAACAAAAATTTAGAGTGCTTTACGTGTCATTAGTTTGCCTGTCCCTGATAAAGATGATACTATCAAGCAGTTACAGATCAAAACTTATTTTGTGACCCCAATGTAATCTTTAAGGTGAACTGCTCAGATCTTACTGACTAAATCCTAAAAGTCCATTTCAAACTGGTGAGACTGGTATAGAGTTATGAGAATTCCAGAAATATAGAGCTGGAAAATTCTGAATTGAAGGTGTAACTAAATATCTGAAATCAGTTTTCCATCATATTTTTTGGTAGTGTCAGGTGACCTTCCAGAATTAGCATAAAATATTTTTTTAAGACGTCACATCCTGATCCCTCAATATTGATAGAGGTTCCTTTTATAGATTCTTATGCCTTGTGTTTACCATAGCTTAGCATTTGTCAAGTGGTATTTTTGCCTGTTTTTCTTTAGTCTGTCTCCCCTACTAGACTATAGTTCTTGGAAGGACTTTCCCAGTTACAATTGTGAAATAAAGAAAAGAGGAAGTGGAAGAAAATAGATAGGATGGGAAGGAGAGGCCATAAGAATAGAGATGAATATAAAGAAGAGGGAAGAATCAAATTCTACTTCTTGAAGAATGTAAAGGAAAGGAGCAGGCCAGCTTTTGTTGGGAAAAACTAGTATTAAGCATTTGCATGCAGGTGTATATGAAAGGTTAAGTGTTTTGAAAAAATGTATAATGTTAGTAAGTAAGGCGCTGTGATGAAAGATGAAATTGGTGATGGTTGATGAATGACAAAAAATGATGATGTTGATAATGGCGTTAGTGATTAAAAATAAAAAAATTAAAAGATAGCTGTAATTTTAGGGTAACAACTTTTCTCTATTAGTAAATGTATTATGAAAGTTTCAAAGACTTTTTGATCTTTCAAAAATATAATGTGAAGTCTGTTAAATATAGTAAATTAATTCATGCTAGGAAATCCTGGAGAATAAGACTGTAATGTTTGTGACAGTTTTAAACTGTTACAATAAGCTTTAGACAGAGAGATAGAGACAGAAGATTATTAAATCTAAAAATCAGAAAATAAAACATTTCAAAGCCTTCTTAAAGCAATAAAACCTGGAAAATACTTCCCACATGTGTACACATCCTATCAATGTATTTTCATATGCAGTATTTGCTTTATATATATATTAAATTTTAAAGCTAATATCAATGATATCTTTCCTCCTCATTTGAATGAGAGCAGTAATTCTTCAGACTCATTTCTAAGGCCACCACATAAATATAAGGAGGGGAAAATGTACTACCACCTTGGTAATGAGTGTGTCAGAATATACCTCTGCAAGATGTCACTGTTCCACCAGTAAAGGGCTGTGAGAAACTTAACTAATTTTCTTACCTGCCTACAGCAGGTGGGGCTTGTAATGACTTGGGTAATGACAATGAAAATCAAAAAAATTAAAATGCATATGAAGTCCCTTAAATCTGCTGTTGTATTTTCTTTATTTCCTTTTGGACCATCACCTTGTAATCCATTTAGGAGAATTAGCAGACTTGTATACTCCTCATATATATAGTTAAAGTCAAAGATTGTTTTTTATCACTAGTCCAACTCTACCTAGCAAACACAAATTTGCTCAAATCTTGCAGTACATAACAAAATAGTTTTTATTTAGCAACAAACTTGCATCATTACTGTTTTTATTGAGATTATGCACATTTAATTAAAAGAGTTATATTGTATTTCTTGCTTATTTTTAAAGTCAGAATTCCTTTCCAGGTAAAGCCCTTGGAATAGGAACCTTAAGGCATGACCTTTCTAGTAAGATGACGATCACCCAAGGGAAGCAGTATTTTTCATTTCTCTCTACCTTCACAGATTTCAATTCTACAAGTCTTCCAATGTCTTGGCTGAAATAATTTTTTTTAACTCTATCAGACAACATCTGAAATGACCTCAATATGCTCTCATCTTGGAGGAAAAAGTCTTCCTATGTCATGACAATTTTTTTCTGGGGCTAGAAGCGTACAAAAGACAAAAATATACATTGTTTTTGCCTTCTTAACTTATTATATGTATATAAATATAAGTCAACAGGAAGCTGTGCAGTATCCCTTAAGAGCACAGAGTGTGGTCACCTGCACTGGACATGGTTCTTGACTCCACTGCTACCAGCTGTGTGGTCTTAGGCAAGTTCCATAGCTTTTCTCTGTTTCATTTTTTAAAAAATAATTCTTGGCATTGTTGTAAGCACTCAGTAAGTCAGTACACTTTAAATGAGGTAGAATGTGGAATACTGCCAGGTACATAAGTGTTTCGTGTTATTTTAAATACTATTGCACACTATTAGTGATCAACAGCTTTTAGAACTGCTGGTGGTTAGCAGAATTGAGTGCTAAATAAGTATTTGTTCCCTTTCACTCTTCTCTTCTCTACGTAATTGCAGATATCAATTGGAAATTAAAGGATATAAAATCTATTTTGCAATGGTTTATTTTTCTGAAGCATCTGTATTATTACAATGACCATTCAGTAAACAACCAGGCTTAGAAATATTAACTATTATTTCTTTGCTATATTTTAAAATGTTAATATTTCAAATTTTCACATGGGTGGTTTTGAGGGATATAAAGCAAATAATATGTTTACAGATTTCTATTTAGCTGGCATAAAGTAGGGAGGGAATTGAAATAAATTCAAGTTTGTATCTGTCTGTGAACCTGTATAAGGCACTCAAGACCACAACAAGCATAGCTAAGCTGTAGTAAATCACCTCCAAGTGCTAAATTCCTGAGACAGGAATGTTTCTTAGTGAAAGTTGCCCTTTGCTCAGGGCTTAGAATTCCCAAAGAAGACTATTTTAGGGTCCACCTGGGGAAGCTCACATTCATAACTCATGGATTTCTAATTCAAATGCTCAGGAAACAAGATCATCTAACTTGGGAAGAAAATTGCACAGCAACGGTGATTTGCAGTTAATTTCTTTGTCCAGCTCCTAGAGCACACAGAGCCAGATAAGGTCTGAGAAGCACACCAGTTGAGAATGAAAGTGAGAGATGAGTTTAAACAGGTGAAAGTTTGGAATTGCCATAGAAAGATGTCAAATACACTTTATTTGGTCCATTCAGCTACTATCTTTCCTTATCTTTCATGTCTTATGACAGTATCTACAATGCTTGATGATAGTGAGATAATTTTGTAGAGCTTTGTATTCTTTAATCATAACATAGGTATTATACCTACTTCTGCTGGCCTTGTGCTCACAACACGTTCTGTAGAGCTAAACCCTAACAGACCCTCAAAGACTCAGTGTAACTTGGTTCTTTCTATAGGCTTAGATTGTTCATCTAGTTTTACTTATCTGCAACAATAAATACATGCATTTTCTATTAGTTACTTTTAAATGATATCAATCCCTGGATTCTAAAATAGCTTTGGAACAAACACTAAATAGCAATTCCCTGCAATGCTACACCCTCGGGAAGCCCATCCATCAACCTATTATATTGTACATAGGAATAAGGTTGTCTATGAAGTCCTTTGAACGTAGGATGTAGTAGGGGAGGTCACTTTGCTAATATCATGTATTTGCAAATGGGCATAAATGATGAGTATTTCAAAGATTCCAAAAAGATTATTTATTTAACAAGTTCTTGAAAAATCTACTATGCAACTGTCTCAGATCTAATATATTATTAGCATAAATCATGTGTTCCTCATTAAAATCTTATTAAATGAATAAAACCCTAATATTTCCATTTAATAACTGAAGAAAACAAAGCCCATAAGTATTAAGTACCTAAGTTATTGGTAGAATTAAGATTCAAACCTGAGCAATTTGACTCAGGCCCGTGCTCTTGGGCACTACACCGCACTGTGTTGCATCTTTACCAGTCAGTGGTACAATTATGTCATTATCTTCAGGGGGAATCTTGGTGGTCAGCTAATTTGACTATTGATCTTAGATAATGTATGTATGTATGTATGTATTATTATTATTATTGTTGTTGTTGTTAGCAGTAGTAGTAGCAGTAATGGTTTTTTAAAGAAATCCACATTTGTTAGGATAAGACTTACATCTATTTTCATTGTCTTGAATGATTAGTTTCTGGCCTGCTATCTGGTAAATAGTTGGTGCTTCATAAAAATTTATTAACTGAATAAACAATCGAAAAAAAGAGAAATGAATGCAAAGTTCTAGAAGACTGGCTTATGATGAGGAACTCATTAATTTAAAAGTCATCAGTTTCAAAAGGTAACCGATACATCCTACCATGGTGATATGACTCTTTAACTTTGAAATTGGCTGCTATTCTGTTCCACACTTTTTATCCCTTCCTAATGAGATCATTAATTTATTTTTTAAAAATATGCATGAGTATACTTTATTTCTATACCCATTCCTTGCCCTACTGGTAATATTTGGAATGAGTATTTAGGAATGCAGAATGGGAGTCAGACATGGAAAAGTTGGGACTGGTGTTACTAAAGTTTTCAAGCACTCAATCTTATTTTACAGTAAAGTGTGTGCCCCCACTATAGTGGCATCAATGTGTTCCTTCCAAATTCCTGTGATGAATTCACATCCCTAAAGATGATGGTGTTAGAGGATGTGGCCTTTGGGAAGTAACTAAGTATTGGGGGTAGAAGCCTCATGAATGATAGGATTATTGCTTTTATAAAAGAGGCCCCACAAAGTTCCCCAACCCCTTCAATTATGGGAGGACACACATATACACAAATTAGCACTCTTCAAGTCAGTAGGGGGCCAGTATTGGAACCGAAACATGTTAGCAACCCGACGTTGAACTTCTAGCATCCAGAACCAGTAGAAATAAATTGTTATTGTTTATAACCTCCTCAGTCTGTGGTATTTTGTTATACCAGCCCAAAGGAATCAAGACACTCATATATTGTAAGATATTGTCTAACCACACACACTTGTATTTACATTGACACATCTCATTCATTCATTCATTCATTCAGTATTTCTATCACTAGGATATGCTGGAGATACAGTGGTGAGCACAATAGACAAGACATCTGTCTTCATAGAGTTTGTGAGGAAACATGTTCGTGATACCTGAAATGGCAATATGATGATTAAAAAAAATAAATAACATATATCAACCTGAGACATAATTGAATTTCTCCTCTATCACTGTTAATCATCATCATTATTATCATCTAGTAAAATTAAAATTTGGCCTTCCATGTAAGAAGATATGCCCCTCTTTCCTTATCACTGACCACATTGCACTACCCAGGAAAGTTCAGGTGCTCCTTCACTAGAGTAGGACAAAAAGGAAACGACAAGTCCGTTATCCACACTGTAAATCCACATTTGTAAGTCTACAGAGATTGGACTGAAAGACCTATTTGCGCTGAAGGTATATGCTTCTACTGCCCTCATGAGCCCCAGGTCCACCGCATAAGCTTGTACAGGGTGTATCCACTGGTCAGGTGGGTAGGAGTGACAGCTGAAACCCAGGGGCAGACGAGCTTGGCACAACATGATCCTCAGCATGGAGTTGCGTCAGCCTGGAAGAAGGAGCTCCTCGTGGTAATTGATCATGCAAGTGGGAACTCATATTTCCTACCTGGTCTGCCTAGAGCAGATCTCTTTTAGCAAGGTATCTACCTCAATTGAGGACTTTTTCTGTCATTCACCAAGTTATTTTGTATGCTAGTGGTAACCTTGGTGAGCCTGTTACTTTTATATTTACCCCCACTTTAATATTGCCCTAAGAGTTCACTTCTTCAGGACACTCTCCTGGAAACAAATGTTTAAATTAATTCCCATATTCATACATCACCAAAGTTGTGTTTTCTTGACGTGTCCCTGTTTCCCCCTTCATGTCCATTTGTTTATTTTCCCTGAAAAGCAATGGTCTAAAAATAGAAAGTATGGTAGAGAAATTGGAAGGATCAGCAGATATGGGCCTGGAGTGCAAGTTGTGCTGAATCATATTTTTTTTTGTATCTGTATTACATATTCTGATTAGTGTGGGAAAAAGAGAAGAGTAACCAATTTTTATTATAAATGTGGTGGCCTTTTAATCAACTAATACATATACTAGCTGGTGAGCTTCCTTATTTGAAATGATAGCAAGAATAATATACCCTCACTCATACATTTATTGTTATTAAATAAAATGTTGAATATCAAGTTCTTAGAAAGGTGCCTAGCAATAGAGTTCAAAGCAATCGTCTTTTTAACGATTATTATACACAGGCATTGTTATGGTACGAAAAGATGACCTTACAGGCTGAGTACTTTATCACCCTCAGTCTTCAACTGGCACATCCTAAAGTTAAGGGATGCACTTGAACTCTCAGATGTCCTTTCCAAACTTAAATTCTGTGGTTTCATGGTAATAAATGGGAGATATAAGAAAGGAAATAAAGTTCAAATAATGCTCAACCCTAGAGAGGGAGAAGGTGACCAGGTTGTCTTAACTGGCTGATAAACTACGTAAAATAATTTAAACTGAGACTGTAAAGTGAAGCCTGCTAAAAGATAAACTGAGGCACATTAATTTTTTTGAAGGTTTTTTATTTTAACAGAATGGATTCCAATCAGACAGCACCAAACTGGGAGAGATTTTAAAGAGAAAAGATGAGAGCAAAGTAAGGAAGTTACTAATTGTCTATGGCTTAAAGCCTGGTTGACTATTTGTGATGGGTGGTTCTTTGGTTTCAGTCTCACAGCACTGAGGTGCTACCAGCTCAGAGTTTCATTCACTGTCGCAAGCCACTGTGGCATCGGGTCCTCCTCAGTCTAGATGGCATCTTGTTTAATTTAATACGCCTTAATTCAGGAAGAGTGAGAAGCTTACTTTTACAAAATATATTATCACTTTAAAAAGAAGCATCCTCTGCCCATGTCACCAGGTAGAATGCAGATTATCTAAAAGTTACTATTGACTTAAGTTTTGTATCATAACTCCTATTGGCTATAGATTGAGTGTCTTTATATGAGAGTTAATCCTGCATAATCCATGTTCATGGGTTTGGGAGTGAATGCTCTTGTTGTCATTAATTTTATAGGATTTCATGAAAGATACTTGGCGTCAGTGACTTGCCACCATGATTACTAGAACTATTATTTTTAGTGACCTATCAGAAGTAAGATGGACACACCTTAATGAATCTTAATGAGTGCAAGTTAGTTCAGTCACACTGAAGTGAATCTGGAAAGCTGTCCTCTAATATTTTCCTGCCTGATTTATTTTTTCTTACTAGATAATCCCTAGAAAGCTCTGCTCATAATTATTCATGTGTAAAGTACAGCAGAGATGGGATTGTGTGAGACAGGACATTGTGACTGCCCCTAAATATCTCGTTTTGATGTCTCATTTACATACCTTAATCAGTTTGTGGCATGCCTCTTAGAGTCATCGAGAGAATAATTGAAATGTTTTGGAAACACCCATTTCAAGTTGCAAAGACTTTATTACTTTGGCAAGTGCTCCTTTGGCTACAGCAAATCTGAAATGTGAATTGGAGAAACGTGTTAGTGTTTGCAAAATCCATGCCGCTCAATTGTTTCTTTAAATAAAATTGAAGTCAGCAAAAATGTGGTTCTACAGCTGCTGCTTCGTAGGAAGCTCTATTTCTTAACAGATTTAAAAAATTCTTAATGTTTTAAAGGAGAGTCCACTTCTGTTTTGTTAATCGTTCCTTTCATATTCACAAACAAAAACAAGAAACCTACTTTTTACTATCTTTGACTTTCTTGGAAGTTGATGGCAGTAGGAAAAAAATGCAGCATTTCCCACCCCCCCCCGGGATATCTATAAAGTTGTATTAATTTTTTGCATGGAATTTATGTGAATATGGTACCAAGCTTTTTTTAAAAAGATGTGGTTGGCACTAAGTCTTTGGTTTATTATAAATTGGTTTCCACATGAAATGCTTTATATGGTATAATAAATTGATTTCTACTGTATATTGGTTTGTGTTTATAATATATTGGATTGACTGAATAATAAATCTTTCTTTTCAGCAATTAGTTTTATTGGTGTTAGCAAATCATATTGGTTTCAGTGAGCCAAGATGCCTGCATCTAAATTACACTGTCTTGGTCAGCTGATGCTGAGATTAGCATTTAACCTAGAGACTGGGGAAATATATTTATGCATGTGGAGTGAATATTGCATCTCTTCAAACAATTACATAATTTTTTGCAGATAACAGTAGTTCACTTCAAAGTCTCATTGTACTAAAGTTGAAGAGATCTAACTGTATAAATCCTTTCATTTTCTATTCAAATTTGTGTTGCAATGTTTGGTGTAGAAGCAATACTGAATGTATTTTATTGTTAGTCTGAACTTTGATAAATATGTTCCATGTATGAAAGATCACATTTCCACACAAAAGAAGGAAGAATATTCTAAGAATGGCTGCTTTTCAAAATTGATAGAAATTTCCTCAATTTTTGAAATCATGAGTCTCTGATACAAAATGGCTGTGTTTAACGACAATATGATATTATATTTTAGTTGGAGTTCTTGCACTTGTTAAAAGTTTGGTTTAGATGACTTTTTCGATCTTTTACAATATGAAGGTGCTATCGCTTTCTGCATTTTGTACAATTCTATAATTCCTAAATATCACTACTTATTTTATTTTTTTTTAACTAGTGTAAATTAAGCTATGACTTTGCGCTTTCAAATTTCCCATTACAGCAAAAGGGCCTGTCCCAGAAACGAGTACGCCTGGTGCAGAGGGAGTGTGGAAAGCACGAACCAGCATGCCTGGGGCAGAGGCAGGGGTGGACAGTCTTCAAGGTGGGTTGCAAAAAGCAATCTCAGTTCTAGTTCAGATCTGGCTGGACCTAGCACTAGGGTCTAGCAGCAGTCAGGCAAGGTTGGGTCATCCGTCATGTCCTGGAACAGTCTCTCCTCCGCACTAATTATTTCCTTTTTGCTGGTACATTTTTATTTGACTGAATGATATATTCCTAAAACATTCTAAAGTTTATATCATATTTTCTCTAGTCCTATGTATAGTTCATGCCTGAGGTTCTGTGCTTTTATTCTCGATATTTTTCCCCCAAAAAGAATGAGCACCATTTTTCATTGTAACCTTTTCCCATTGCTCAGTCAGACATATGCCGCTCCAAGACCTGGGCATTGCTTGGCTCACGTTCTTTTTTATTCACCTTCAAATGCAGCAATGGCAGGTTGAATGCTATTCTCTTTGCATCCTCCAGCCTCCATGCCCGCCTCTCCCTTCAACTATTGAACTTTACGATTATGTTAGGCATGCCAGGATGATCCAGGATAACCTCCCCATGTTAAGGTCAGTTGATTAGCAACCTTAATTTCATCTGCCATCTTAATGCTCATTACACATGAACATATTCCAGTGATTTGAACATGGACATCTTTGGGGGCATCATTGTGCCTAGCAAGGGGCAGAATGTATGTGTTCTGTTTCTTCTTGAATAAAATGCCTAGAATGTTGTATCTACTTTTTCTGTAAAATTTTTTGAGGAGACATTGGTTGATAAAATCATGTAGGTTTCAAGTGTACAATTCTATAATGTGTCATTTGTATATTGTTTTGTGTGTTCACTCCCCAAAGTCACGTCTCCTTTTGTCACCATATACTTGAGCCTATTGACCTTCTTCTACTCTCCACGCCCCCCCCCCCCCCCCTTTTCCTCTGGTAACCTGGTGTATTTATTTAACCCACTTTTCTTGCTAGTGTGGTAGACAGGGCTAGATAACCTCAGAAAATTTAGCCATATGCCATACATTTCTTTAATTAGGCTTTCAGAGTAGATTAGTGAGAGGACAGGAGCAATCCATAAGCAATTTACAACCTGACTTTTTAATGCGTTCCTGATGTGATTGTATTATCTATGCATTTTAATGTATAGGAAAATGAAATATGTATTTACTCAAGATGCTCCTGTTCGATAAAGCAGGTAACCTAAATTCTAAGAGTGTTTTCTCCAAGAGGCAGAATGAGTCTGTTTTATTTTCAAAGAAAAAATATATTTACATACCCATTTATTTACTTATTATAAACTAGAATTTGGCAAACAATGTGCTATCTTTGCGCTCATTTTTTTGGCCCCTTTGGGGGATGTGTGGAAACCCACTGATCAAAGCCGGAGTCTGTATTTGCAGAATCACCATCACTGTGTTTCTGGAGTTGGCCACAGGAACTTGGGCAAGATTTAGAGACGAAGAAAATGAGTGACTTTTTGATTTTCAGAATTTATTTCTAGTAATTCTGAAGAGGCGAATAGATGTGCTGCCAGGAAGTCTCCACTGGTAGCATTTCTCGCAGATGTTGAGAAGGTTGCGATATGGGCTCCTCGTGCCATCCTTAATGCAAACACCGGACTCTCGGCAGCTTTGGTCAGTGGATAAAGACCTTGGCGACCCAAAGCGGAGCACAAACAGGGAAGGAGAGAAGAATTTAATCAGATCGGTTCTGCAGTTATTATTTTCTAACAATCACTCTGAGCTTGTCACAGGTCCTTATATTCTTCTTTGTATTTATAGTTTTTGAAATTAGAGATTCTAATAGTGATGCTTTGGTGTTTGAGATTTCTTTTAAGCAAATACATATTCCTGATTTGTATCTTGAAGAACTCTTCATTCTTTTAATCTGTTCAGTTTTCCCTGAGAGTACAGCTTTTTGTTTTTCTAAACCATGTTTCTTAAAACTATGTTCTTTTCATTTCTGGGCACTTTAAGAGATACAGGCATTACTTTTATGTGCCCTGTCTGTCATCTTCTTAAAGTTCACTTTCAGTGTTTATTGACAAAATGCCCTTTTAGCTTTAAAAGCTATTATGAGGTGCAGTGCCCCACAATCTAAGAGTCAATTAAAATTGTGACCACTTGGGCAAAGTGTTCAATTTGCTTCTTTAAGTAGATACATTTATCTAAAAAATAACATACACAAATTAAAGTACAAAAAATGTTTTCAAAAATGACTTTGAGATTTAACTTTATTTTCAATACTTGCTATAAGCATCAATTTATTACCTGATTTTCATTAATTTAAAGAATTTAGCCCTGGCTGGTGTAGCTCAGTGGATTGAGCACAGGCTGTGAACCAAAGTGTCTCAGGTTCGATTCCCAGTCAGGGTACATGCCTGGGTTGCAGGCCATGACCCCCAGCAACCGCACATTGATGTATCTCTCTCTATCTCTATCTCCCTCCCTCCCTCCCTCTCTAAAAATAAATAAAAATAAAATCTTTAAAAAAAAGAATTTAAACTAAATAAATCCCTTGTGGAACCTTGTGTAATTTAAACACTTACTTATATAATTGCACCTCAAAAGATTGAAAATTGTATCACAATCTCTTTTTTGGCGATGTTACTTAATGCCAGTGGAAGTTCACTCTATACTGATTTTTGGGATCTGGATCTCCTTTGTAATTGATATCCACATATCAATTTACTGTTGATTTACTGTAAAATCTTATTTAGACATTAAAATAAATAAGATTACTATGCTCTTTACCAAACTATTGTTATTTATTGTGAATGCATAGGTACATAAAACTCTCTAAGAACATCATCATTAGATGTTTTAAAGACTATAGATTCTAAGACATAACTGCAGATCTACAGAAGTTAGCTGTTATCTATCTATCTACCAGCTATGCTACAAAACCAAATTGCAGAAACTCTAAATTCAATGTCTAAGCCCATAGTACTTAATTAAAGATTAGCTTTGGTTGTAGTATTCCATTAAAAGTAGTACCTACCTGGCAACCTAACTTTTTAAAAGTAAAATAAAAAGAAAAGACAAAATAGCCTGTACATTATCAAAATGTTTTTCTCTAATTAGTTATATTTAGCATAAATTAATAGGATTTTTCTAGCTTTCTAGTTTTTTAACAGAAATTAATTTGAGACTGCCCACCCTACTAGGTTCTGACTTGGAGGGCTGAATTCACCAATTAAGTTCACAGCAGATTAATTAGCTAGTAATTTGGGAAGTTAATCATCGTTCAATGGTACTTATTAAGTGTCTTTACGCTCATGAAACTTGTGTTCCATGGAAGATTGGTTTGGGGGAATTGAAATCTCGCTTGAAGAAACATTTAAGTGTTTCGAACATTCCAGCTTCAACCTCAATACACCCTCAGTGCCTGTGTCACTGTTTACAGGCAGATATTAAACACAATACAAAAATGGGTAGGGAGCATATTACCTGCATTAGAGTTTTCATGGCTTTCATTAAGACTTGATTAAATTATATCCCATGTTAAATATCCTGAAATAATTATGTGAACAACCTACAATCTTTCTTTCTTTCCTTTTTCCCGTGGAGAATTTTCCAAGTCCTGTCTCCGTTCACAGGTGAAAATCAATTTTGTGATTTCTTCCTAGAAGCTAATGAACATTTCTTCAAATCACAAAGCCACCACACAATTTGTCCAGTTCAGCAGAAATACCTCCCTTCCTTCCCTCAGTTAAGCAGAAGCCGGATTTGGAATAGTAAGAGAGTGGCTGGTCATCAGTGAGGCAAATCAACAGTTTGTCAACTATTTACATAAATGTCAACTCACTGAAGCCAGCCTCTTAGTTCGTTACTTTTAATGCTGATGTTTCTGTAAATACTTATGTACTATTTACTGCAAATATAAAATATGCTTGTAATCATGTACACGTATACTCCCAAGCATGCTAAGCCGTGGCACACACATCCTGCACTGAGTTGTTATGTTTACAGGACTGCAGAGGCAGTGGACACCGCTGGCCAGCTGGGAGAACCCTCCCGAGCTCCCCTGAGCTGCATTTTCTTCCCTTACTCTTCAGTATTTGTGAAAGCTGATGAAGGAACATTCACTTCTACCCTTAGAATGCCAACTGTTCAGACATCAAACATACCCTTCGGTAAGGGTGATAACTGTAAGGATCATTCCTGTATGTAGATAATTCAAACAAAAATTGTTTTTGGAGCAGCTTTCGTTGGTAAACCTTCATCCACTTTCAGGTAATGCTTTTCTTCCCCCAGCCTCCTTTTGCACGTGGCTCGGAGCAAGCATGCTCTTTCTTACTTTGGCTGCATTGTAACTGCACAGCAGCAGGCTCCGTGCCTCCGTTAACCTCACATCTCCTTTGTAAAAAGTGATTACCGTGCTATTTGCTTCTTGAAATCACTCCATAGGAGAATCTCAGAACCAACAACTTCAGACACATAATCTCCTCTAGACACGCTTCCTGCTATGCTTTGGGCAGAATATTTCTAAGATTTAGAATTATGCGATTCCTTCCTGGGGTATAGGAGGAGTGGGAGCAGGGCAGATGAGGCAAAATAAGACAAGATTGCCAGCAGAGCAAAGAGCTCCGGCAATGTTGATAAATGCAACTGGTCAAGATATTAAATTGTTCTGAATTATATGAAAATAAATCTACCATCACTGCTTTACAAATACTTTAAATGGTTTCTTTGTACCTAATAAATTATATTATTATTCTGTGTTAATAAACTGTGCTAATAGACTAAAATATGAGGCAAGCTGAATCTTCATACAGAGAATAGAAACCTTTACAGAGTACTATTACTATTTTTAAAAGTGAGTGTGCTTTCTGCACATTTTGTTCTCTGAGAAAAAGTAAATTTTGTGATGATTTGGATAAATATTTTTGCCTCATATACTTGTTAGGATCTTATCATACTAAAATAAACACTGAACATATGGTTTATTATCATTTCCACAAAGTTTAACAAAGTATTGTATTTGCAATTTATCTTTTTTTTGAAGGGTAAGAACAATTTTTAATGTAGTGTCAACTTTTATTAGCTCTTTCCGAAGCTCTTTAGAGTGAATTAGAGACAATGTGGGTAAAGGGTAGGATGTGAGTATAATGTGGTGCCTTTGCCAAATGATACTAAGGGACACAGGATTGCACACGTGTGCCGTCGGCCAACAGCCACTGTTTACTATCAGTACGTACCCATCTGCCGTCTACCCTCCGCTGCCCTTTCGTGAAAGTCTTTTTCTCTTTGTGTTTGACCTGATGTCCACATTAACCTGACTTTGTCAATATATATAAACAGCCGAGTATAGGAAAGGTTGAATCCATGTTACGATTTACCACCAGCCCAGACCAGAGGGATGTCGTTGGGCCGTGCACTCCCTGTGTCCTCACATTTGTTAGAGAGTTAAGCCAGTACATAAAATTGCTTCGGTTTTAACTGCCATGGTTCATCTCTGACCCTACTCCCACTGAGGATACAGACATGGAATTTTACCACTTCTGCTGTATTTGACAGCCTAAAGTGAACTGGACTTCTTCTTCTTCTTCTTTTTTTAATCTACCTCCAATCAAGTTAGGTTAACTTGAAGGAAAACAAATCTATTGTTATAGATGTAAAGAAAAATAATATTTTATTGCAACGTTTAATATTTTATAAATTTGATTTCATGCATTGCATTTGTCCAAAAAGTTTTAGAAATCTACCATAGTCTTTTTTTCTCCAGTATAGATGGGAAACCTTTAGATATCTCTAGTATCTTTCACAGCTTTGCCCCATGTCAAAGCCAACACTCTCATTTTAGGGCTGGCAACTCATGGGGACACTGCTTCTGCTGGTGCCTGTCGATGACAACCAGGCTGAATGAGTTGCTTGTGTAAATTGGCTGATATTGGCTTTCTGACGGTCCATCAGCAATAATGAGTATGCGGTGTCTATATCCCTCACCACACCCACACGGCTCCCTCCCATTCTTTACAGAAACATTTAGCACAAAAATCATTAATTCCCAACACAGAGCTCTCATTATCCTTACAGCCACTTAGCAAAACAACTATTTCCAATTAAAAGCTTCCTATCCTGTCATCTTAGGACTCAATCACAGGTTATGTGCCTGAGGACAATCCCAGTAAGCCTCTCCACATGGTCCTCAAATTAATTAGTAGACAGTCCTACAAATTTTAACTGATTATATTTTCCTATTGTTTTCCCACAAAATGTGGGCAGTTCAAAAACAATGCATAATTTCCCTAAAGAATCTTTTATTACATGTATAGTAAGAGTTATGCCGAATGTATCTACTAATAAATTCCCAGAGTCATGAATCTTGGCGATATATATGAGTTCTCTATAAAAGAAAAAGCAAACCAGCTATTCATGTAAAGGAGAAGTCACAGTGTCCTGGAGCACCAAACAGCTTCACGATGGAGGAGAGGTGTTGTGTATCATTGCAGGAGGCCTTTCTCCGGTCCTTATGTGCTCTCCACTGCCTCCTCCACAGCTCACCCACAACTCACCCACAGCTCACTTCGTTTTGGTAAAAAAAAAAACACAAAAATCATACTGATTCTGATTTAAATAACATTTATTTAGCTATAATGAGTTATAATAATATAAAGTGTAAGCATACTAAGTTGCACATTTAATAAATTGCTTCTTGGAAATAATAAATTATATGAAATTAAGTAAATTGAAAAGATCAGAATCCAAGATCATTCTAGGTAGGTTAGGCTTGCTCTTAGAAAGTATGTTTGATGAGCTCCTGTCATTCCACTTGGTATTTTAAATACAAATGATTAAGTACTCTTTAATAGGTTAGTTCAATAAGATATGATTATTTCACAGGAACATGGCATAGGGACCATGTATACAGGCATAGGGAAAGAAAGAGGTTACAGTTTTCTCTTCTCTGTTTAGATTATAGGTATTATTTTGGAAACTATACCATTTTTGTGTAATCATTTATAATAAATTTCCTTCCAAATACAGCAGCAGGATACTCAAAGATAAACTTAATTGGTAAAAACCAGCAAAATATCAAATGTATAATATATATTAAGCAATACACCATATCTGATGAATTATTAACTGTGTGGAAATTACTAATATTTGAGCACTAGGATGTCTTGTGTACTCATATTGTCAGGTCATTTGCTGTGCAGCCTTGGGCAAGTTATTCACAATCTGTGCCTTAATTTTCCTTACGTAAAGTGGAAATATAAACACTACTTATCTCATATAGATGTTTGGAGGATAAGCTTGACTTGTATAAAATACTTAGAATAATGCATGAAATTTGAAAGCACTTAGTATCAGCTATTATGACTCTACATGTATGTGATAATGCAAATTTAGTACATATTTAGAAAATGCCCTAAATTTCCCCCTTCCCACTTCCTTCCTGTATTCATATTTCTTCTAAATATTTTAATATCCAAGATTTTTATTAAATTGAAACTTTCTATCACACACTGTACTGCTGTTTTTCACATGCATTTGCCCCCGCCCCCCTCCACTGAAGTCTCACACGGTGTGTCTGTAGAGAGTGTGCTTTGGAGCCACTGCCTTCCAATGTACTACTATTACCTGAAACACTATTGCTGTTTTTGATATTTCATAGAAAAGAAGACCTCTATGATGCTGAGGACCATATCTGAGTTCATAGAAATAACAAATGCTAGACCCAGGAACATTGATACAGATATTAAGATCAATAAGCCTCAAACCATTCGCATTTTTGTATATCTCACAGATAAATGTTGCCTGCTTTATGAGAGTGTGTTTCAGAATTCGTGACATTTCTTAATTTTGCCTATGGTTTTAGTTAAAAACACAATGTGGGTCTCAAAATGAAATGAACCCTATATATATTATATAAATTAACTTTCTGTCTCTCCATATGTTTATAAATCATACATAAATTAACCACATATACATTAATTATGATTTATAGTAAGTAAATAGAGATTTGGTGCTCTTGCTGTTTGTCACACAAAGTTCCCAGATCTTTGGAATGTTCTGTGTTGAGAGGGGTCAAGGTGTCTTTTCTTATGTGAATGAAGTGACTTAGTGAAAACATGTGGGGATGGGGGCTGGCTACCAGCAGGAACCAAATGTGTGATTACAGAATTGCAACTTTTAGTCACATCCCTTGATTTTCAAGGATGGGAAAGGGACTTGATGTTGAATCAATAGCCAATGGCCAATGGTTTGGTCAATCATGAGTACCTAAAGATGCCTCCACAAAAATCCAAAAGGACAGTTCTTGACCTTTTCCACAACGCAGACGTGTGCCACTGTGTATGGTCCTAAGCTCTGTGAGAACACAAGTTCCTTTGTTCACAGCCTTGCCCTGTGTATATTTTCATCTGGCAATTGATTGGCATCTTTTAAGTTTTTTTTTTTTGTAATAAGTTGACAGTCTAGCAAAGAAACACATTTTCCCTAGGTCCTATGGGACATTCTAGCAAAATTAATCTAAAAAGTGGGGTCCAAGGATCTTGTGATTTATAGCCAGTGGTCAAGAATACAGGTAAAAACATAGAATTGGGTTGGCATTCTGAGATCGAGGGGCTCATTGGACCCTCTGATTTAATGCCAGTGGGTCGGAAACACAGGCAACAACTGGGTTTTCATGTGCCATCTCAAGTGGAAGGCAGTCTTGGGCAACTGAGCCCTTTACCTGTGGAATCTTACTATGTCACCTGTGGTGGTGTCAGAATTAAATTGAGCTCTTAGACACCCTGCTGGAGCTGTGGGGCAAATTATTTGTTGATGTGGGGAAGATTACATACACACGTGTGTGCTCATACGTGCACACACAGAAACTGGATTCAAGAACTCCTTACATACATACTTACATGTATACTTTGTATGTATGTGTATCAGTAATATAGATATCTGATCTATATCTGGTAAAGATACAGATATAGAGAGGTATGTGTGTACCCTGTGTGTATATGAATATGTAGATATATACAGGGTGGGGCAAAAGTAGATTTACAAGTGTGAGTACATGAAACAGAGTTTATTCTTGTATTATTTATTAATTTTATGTTATTTTCCACTTAAGCAACCGTAAACTTACTTTTGCCACACCCTGTATTTACATGCATTATTTAGTCATTAAGTAGCAATCACTTAAGCTGGAAGACAAATCATGCCACCCTCCTAATCAAAACTCTTTGATCACTTCCTATCACACTTAGAACAGAAACCAAAACATTTACCATGGACTAAAAGTCTGTGTACCATCTGGCCCCTGACACCACTGTAAATATAACAACTGCTCTCTATTCCTAAATCGGTCCCTGCCAGGCTATTGCTTTGTTTTTGATGTTGCTTTTAAAGGCCAAGTGTGCTTTTGCTTTAATGCTATCGCACTTACTGTTGCCTTTCCTTGAGCCCTGTGCTCAATCTTGCAGGTGACCCACTTGCACAATTCACTTTTGTCTTTATGTTTATTGACTATGTACCAGGTACTCTAAACACTTTAAATAAATGATCTCACTTGAATTAAGTTATCTATTTGGTGGTGTGGGTCAACAATACTGAGAAAAATAAACACTGTGTGGGACCACTTACATGTGGCATCTAAAAAATAAAAAAAAAGGCAAGAAAAAGATAAAGAAAGTGAAACTCATAGAGAGAGTAGAAAAGTGGTTGGCCTGAACAGTGGAGGGAGTAGGGAGAGGTTGGTAAAAGGGTACAAACTTTCAACTCTAAGAATTATAAGGTCTAAGGTCTAATGTAAAATATGATGATTAGAGTTAACATATTTGAAGACACTAGAACTTAAATGCTCTCACCAATAGAAATTGAAAAAACCTGAAAGAGTGGAATGTTTAAGAATACAAATATAAACTGAAAATCTCATCCAATGCCAGTGTTAACACAATATCAAAGCAACTAATGAATTAGCTGGAAAATGAAAAATTGAGATGTGTTACTTGGTTAGCATCCCCTCCTTTCACGCAGGTTCCTCAAGCTGTGTTATTTGAAGACGTGTTTATTGACTCATAGTAGAATGACAAAGACACAGCAAGGTCAGAAGCTTTCAATAGGAAAGGCAGACCTGGAGGATAAAAGTCAATTACATAAACTGTCAATTGATTATGAATCCAAACTAAATGTCAGTCCGGTTCCATGCCTCTGAGAAAAAAAAAAAGCCTGAAATATAGAAAAGCACCTTGTCTGGCCACAAGCTCTTAAACGCTGCTAAAATAAATGCCCATATATAGCTCCTTAATATGCAACATTAATGAGCCATCAAACAGTGAAATAAGGCATTTTATTTCAAACAACCAAAGCCATCATTAATTTGGAAGGACATATGTGTACCCAGGATGGGATCTTAAACAGCACAAGAATTTTCCATTTTTCATCACTTTCCATTTGATGCTCCCGCCTTCAGTGGTCACGCTGAAGGAACTTGGGCAAGAGACAGCCTTAGAGGGCTGCAATGGGATCAGCTCACTTGGACCCAGAGCCACCAGGTCCTCCTGTTTTGTGGATCTTGGTGGGGTTTTTTTAAAGCTACTGATAATCCAGGGGACAGATCAGGGTGAGAATTTTAATTTCATACACTTAGGGTGATATTACTTTATTCCCATTTGTACAGGATTCAAGAGATTTTTCTTTAATGAGCTATCACAAACTTTTAACTAGATGAGTATGGGTCGGAACCCTGGCCCTGCAGTGTTATTATCAGAAGGTTGTCATATTTCCTTTTAAGCTCTTGTTTACTCTCTAAAATTAAAATTATAGCTACTTCATAAAGAAAATTAAGTGAAACAATATTGAGAAACATTTATCATAGATCATGGCAGAGAAAATATTCAGAGTTCTAGTTCTCTTTTCTCCTCTTGTAAAATATGAAGTGGACGCTGAATAATCATATAGTCTCATATAGTGTGTGCCAGCCTATCGCATTTTTCTATATACATTTCCTACATGGTGATGACATCAAAATATTTGCTGTGAGGGCTTCCAAGTATTTTCATGATTCTTTATGAACAGAGAGCAGGGGAAACTACATCATGTTCTATTTGTTGTTCAATTGATTCCATCTAGTCCCACAGTTTTAAACTCCATCTTTGTTGAAGGCTTCTTTTTTTGTATCCCTAGCCCTGCTCCAACCCTTCAACTCCAAACTTAACTATCCATTTAACATCTAATTGAGTTGTTGGGCAGTATCTCAGATAGAACCTGGCTAAAAGGACTATCGATCTGCCTGCACACGCCACACCTGACGTTTCTCTGCAAATCTGTCCGTCTCGGTAATTTACACTATTTCCACCTAGTTGCTCAGCCTGAATGCTGAGGAGGCTGTGTGATCTTGGACTTCCTCCTTTCTGATGGTAAGCTCAGTCAGGGTTATCTTAAAAATTGTATCCCCAAAGACCCTTTTATTTACATTTTTTCTCTGTTAAAGCTACAATTATCTGTAATCTAAACCAACATAACAGACTCCTAACAAGTTTTTCTGCCTATTTGTCAGCCCCCTTGACCCGCTTAAGCCAATTTTAACAAAGAATATTGGTAAGTCAGCTTGGGAAGGATCTCCCACCCTTGATATCTGATTGCTCTTGCTTTTTATTTATGTTCAATTACAACTGTCCCCATTTTTCCTCCATTACCTCCCTGCCCTACCCACCCCCACCTCCCACATTCAATCCTCCCCATAATTGTCTTTGTCCATGGATCCTTTTTATGCATGTTCCTTGTCTTGACCCTTCCCCTTCTTTCCCACTATCTCCCTCCCACCCCTCTTGTTACAGGGTGCAGCCCAGAGTGGGGACCCCAAATGGGCATTTGAAATGGGGTCCAGAACTCAAGGTGTCCAGGAGATTTTAAGATGTCTTCACCCCTTCCCCCACAGGTATGAGTTGGGGGAAGGGGCACACAGAGCAAGAACATGCAGGGCAGCTTTGCAGCTAATCCATGGCATGGTCATTTAACATACCTATAGCCTTCGGCTGGTCACTTAGACATGCTGAATAGCTATGGCCATGCTCTGGGCCAGGGGGATAGAAAGGGACCCCCACAAGATGTGACTGAGGGGCAGGTCCCCCGAGTTACAGCACCTGCATGGAAGCTCGGAGAAGATTGGCTCCATGACATGGGGCCACACCTGCCCAGACCCATGATGGCGACCAGAAAAGCTAGAAAGGACAGCAGATTGAGGGCAAGTGTGGCCGAGTGTGGGAAGAGTCAGAAATGGGGCTGCAGAGGAAGATTGGCCTGGGGATTTAAACCCAGACATGGAAGCCATTGGGGAGAGAACCACGTGTCTTTAGCAGAGTGGGGACTCCCGAAGCCCTGAGAGAGAAAATCACCATGCGGCTTTAGCAGAGAATCACCACTCAGCTTTGGCAGAGTGGCAACTGCCCCTGCCCCCCGCCCCACCGCAGCCATTGAGGAGAGAGAAGCATGCGGTGTTGGCTGAGTGGGGACTCCCATGGCCCTGAGAGAGAGGACCACACAGCTGGAACGGAGGAGAGAGGACCACATGCCTTTGCCAGAGTGGGGACCCCTGCAGCTTTAGAATGGGGAACCACCTGGCCTTAGCAGAGATCCCAGTGACTCAGCTGAGGGTGCTGGGAACTGAGGAATGCCTACCAGCTGAGGCTGATCACTGGTTATCAGTGGGAATAACCAGGGACTGCCTGAGCCAAGCACTTCTATTTCCTTTTCTGATATACGGTACTCTGGACTGGGCAAAGGGGGAAGGAAGCACTGTGTCTGTTTGTGGGTGTTTTCAGGGACTTTAGGATTTTTGATGAAGGCATTAGCTCACTACTTTAAGTTTGTATAGCATTAAATAAATATTTCCTTTCCTTTTCACGAATCTCTGGCATTGAGAGACATCTTTCCTTTGGCGGCGGACATAATGGACCTGGGGGTTTCTTTCAGTAATAGTATATCGTCCCAGTCCCCCCTTGTTTGTTCTGTAACACCCTGGTCACTGTCAGTTTGTTCTTTATTTCCATGTCTATGGTTCTATTTTTCTCATTTGTTTGTTTTGTTGATCACTCTTAACATCTGATCAAGTTCCTCATTTCCCACCCTGATGTCTACGTCATTGACCTGTCTTTAACAAGATTCTCTTGAGGCCAATTTAGTAAGAATCTCACTACTTTGATGTGTCTTCTTAGTAATTTTTCTTCCACTAACCTTTTCACTTGACTTGTTGGTTATAAATCCACAGCTGCCTTTGCTGTCTTTGGAACTGAACTCAGTTCTCTTGATGCCAAAGTCTCGTTCTCCAAGTGCAGTAGTTACTGAATAAAATTTGTCTTTACAGCTTTAACTAGTATCCAGCTTTGTTTGTCTCTGACAGCAATCACCTTCCTTCAGAGTGTAGTCACACTTTCTGAAATATGACTTACCTCTTTGTGAAAAGCTTTTATTACTTCTCAGTGAAATTGAGTATAATGAGATAGGAAGAAATCCCAGATTCTTTGTCCTAAAGATGCTGGATTATCTGAATCGCTCTGATTTTTCTTACCCTTTATTTCCTCTTTGCATCTTAAATTTTCATATGACTGCTTCTTTCTCATCAGTTAAAAATTTTAATATCAATTTCTCAGAAAAGCCTTTAATATAGTTCCCAATGTCATTATTCTATTTATTTTCTTTGTTGTCATTCTCAGTGTTTTAAATATTCTTGGTGGATACAGAATAAATATTTTTTTACTAAGTATATGCCTGCCTGCTTGTTTATTCTGAAAAGCCAAGAGGTGAGCATTATAAAAGCAAAATAACATGAAGAAATGAAGAGATAAAACACATGTACAACCTAGAAAAACGACATTTTTCCTTTCAATAATGAAAACAATTCTTCAAAGGTTTACATCAGGAATTGCCCCATTAGAAGTGAATAAATAATATATATTGGATACGCATATTCTTAATTCAAGGACAGATCTCAGTTCAAAAGGTTGACTAACCTCTTAAAATCCTCATGTTCTAGATGAAAAGTCACTTTGGGGGGCAATTAGAGGATATACTCATTAAACCAATTGTACAAAGGCCATACAGCACGGGTATAAGAGGTTAGGCAGTACCATTAAGAAGTAACCTGGAAAACCAGTCATTTGAAAGACTTTGCCTTTGAGGTTACCTCACAGCAAGCAGAGGCCAGGCAACTGCACTTGGTTTTCAAGTTCAAAGTTACAGAGTACAAAGGATAAAGGCACTCTGTCCTCCCTTCTTATTTAACTAGTTTTAATTTGAACTTCAATACAGTAGTTGGGTAACAAAGTAGTATGTCCTGAAGACTCTACAGAATGCTACAGTTATTCAGGTTGCATTAGGTATTTAAAACAGAAAAGTAGCTTAAGAACAAAAGTAAGGACTCTTCCCCGTCTCCCATCAATAATACCCAAAAGTGAACAAAAACATTGGTATTTAGTGGCTGAACCTGAGCCCTTAAATAATAAAACTGATGTCTTCTTTTCTGTAATTTTACATCTAGAGAAGAAAAATCAGATTTAAGAAACTTTGAGAGACTTAGGCATGATAGAGACCTACAATGGAGACAGAAAATGATTTATCTTTTTATCTCATGAACAAGATCTATAGCAAAGTAGAGATAGAAAACTTTGTACAAAGCAATCGTGGAGATATATCAGACAAAGTCAGAAGAAAAATGTTCATTCTCCATGCCTTTCTAACCTCTGCTACCAGTTTCAGAATTACATTGCTCTTTTTTTGTTTTTCAGTTAGTAATTTATCTCTTTGATTTCTCAGTTACTGAAAAAACAAAACATCATGTTTGTGAAAGTCAGGCAGTACTTCTTCCTTTTCTGAAGGAAAAAAGGCACCTCCCTGGGACAGATCCTAGGACAGAGCTGGGAAATAACACATTTCGTAATTTTCTGGGGCTAGATGACCCAGTCAACAGCCCTAACAGTTTTTCCACACAAGCTTGCTTTTTCCCACCTAGCACCTAGACATTGAAAAAAATCTATGGTGCAAAGTCTGTTTCAAACAAGGCTCCAGGCAACAAAGCTAAGAGGGATAGAGATAAAACATGATTATTTCATTTTAAAATTATTCTTTGTCATATCAAGTGGTCTTTTAACAACTATGTCTGTTTAATATTTATGTTTAATATTTAAAAAGGCAATTTAATAGAATGAAATAACCGCAAAAGTTATATCTTTGTCTATGCTTTTAAAACCTGAGGGTCTCTCACCTTGGGCATTCCTTGTAATCAATGAATAGGCCAATGCACTAAGTAGCTCTGAGGGACACAATTCATGTTACAGTCAATTTAAATGAAAACTGCTAAAGATACACAGCCCTGTTCTATTAAATGCCTGAATTGAGCCCCCCTGCTAACATGCCACAACATCTCTGATAGTCAATGGAATCAGAGTTTGGAACTCTATAATTTCTAAGCTCCCACACAATTGTAAAATCATGTGATTCTTCATGTTTCCCTGACACGTTACAATGGTATCAAGGTCTCTTAGCAAAAAGGTTAACCATTTCTTATAAGATATTCCAAATTTTAAGGATTTATCTCTTTAGTTTTTGGAAAGGTTCAGCCATTATCCATTTAAATATTATCTTTTCCCCATGCTTTTTTCCTTCTTATAAATTCTAATTACTTTTAGTTTGAAATTTTGAGCTAATCAGCATGTCTTTTGTTCTCTTTATTATTCCCCATCTCTGTACTGAAGTCTATGTATTTTCTTCAGATTGAACAACTGGTTCACCAATTTTCTTCTTCTTTGGGTTTACACTGTGAATTACCATTCAATTAGCAATTTATTTTAAAATACTTATTTCCTTTTCTAGGATTTGAGTTTATTTCTTTTTTTTCCATTCTTGCTTTTTAATATTACCTCGATCACTTTTGTTATCTAATTATTAGTACATTTTAGTAGCCACTTTTATTTTTTAAAATGTAGATACCAAAATGTTATATGTTTTGAGTCTCACTAACACAAATCATACACTAGAAAAAATAGCCTCTATCTATTTTGTAAAGATTAGAATTGATAAATAACTCTTAAAATTTATATGAAAAAGATAAATCGATAAAAAATGTCAATGACAATGCCATTCCAGAGAAGGACAAACAACATTAATGACAGACTCTATGAAAAGAATTTCAATTTTAATAATAATCCAGTGTTATCAAATAGAAAGAGTCCATCCACTCAGTACTAGCAGGGACACACAGTAAATATCAAGATCTGCAGTGACATAGTTAGACTCGCTTTATTTGCAGAGTGCTAAGCGAGAAGAATAGGAAAGCAATGGCTCAAAAGCCTGAACTCTGCAATCCAGGGTTCTGGGCAGGTTTTTAAGGGGTTAGGGAGAACAGGTATGTGGACGTGCTGGTAGGTTAGGTTTGAATTAGAAGACCTTAGATCTTGGCCATTTATAGTAAGGGCCTTCAGTGCCCATTTGTCCTGGACAGTGGACCTTTCCCTTCTGAAAAGGTTCTGGTGTTTAAGTTCTGGTTACATCCAGGTCCTTTGGTTTCATTGAGAGGAGGAGGGGAGATTGAGACATTGGTTTCAGGTAGAGCTGGAGATCCAAGTTCTCTCCTCTGAGTGTACTTTCACTGGACAACTTAATGGTTCTGTCTGTTGTTTCTGAAAAGCAACACAGTGTCTTGTTAAACAGTATAGGACCATTTGTACCTGGTTCTGTGGTTAAACAAGAAAGTGAAAATTAAAACTACAATCAGACATAATCTTAAACCTGGTAGATTGATGATTAATTACAAATGTCTGATAATACTGGATGTTTTCAAAGATGATATAATGGTAACCATGATATCGATAATGGTAGGAGTAAAATTATTTAAAATATTTTGTAGAATTAGTTGATATCTTTTATAAAGTTCTACATTCCAGATCATATGACCCATCAATCCCATTGATCTACTTTATAGATCACAACATAGGAATGATTAACATGTTTGTAGGAAAGAAAAAAATAAACAAAACCTAACCCAGATGTCCTAAAAGAGAATGAATAAATACTTTGCAATATATTAAAAAAATTAAGCAATATGCAGTAGTAAAGGAACAACAGCTGCACCTATCAATGATGATGACTATTAAAATAATTATGAATTAAAAAAACAAAACACAGGAAAACAAACAAAACTAAGAACTATATATCACTTATGGCTACATACATAACTGATAACAATGTAAAGGCAACTAAGAGAATAATTTTACAATTAAGCTTAAATTAGTATTTAGTGTTATCTTTAGAGAACAATTAAGGCCATTAAAGAGGAGATAGGGAGTTTTATAAATTTACATAATATTATGAGTGTTCCTTAGATTTATGAGTTGATAGGTGTTAATGGTATCATTCTGCTTCATGCATGTTACACATTCTATAAGTTTTAATTATTTTAAAAATAAAATTTTATGCTTCAAGTACCATTTTAGAAGAATATATGTGAAACTCTTAACTCTGTTTAATTCTAGAAATGGGGGCTTGTTTCATTGTAAAGGAATTTCTTTTCTTATACTTTATTGCATTATCTTAATGTTTGCTCCTATGTTTTTTAGTTGATATCTAATTGGACTTTCCATCCAATCTGCTATCAACAAGCTTTCCCCTTATTCACCATCGCAAGCCTCTTCCCCTTGCTGTGAGCAGTCTCAGTGATCTCCTTCTATTTCCATAGTTTTAGCTTGGTGTGTCGCAAACTGCCTTTGGGCTTATGGCTTCACTTACCTATGCTTTTCTGAAAGAAGTATATTCACTCCTTTTTCCTCTCTGCCTGTATGTGCATGGCCTTGTTCAAGAAATCCATACATAACCCATTTCCTTCTTTAAGTTATCTGTGTGCTTTGTACAATATCTAAATTCCCAGTGGTGTCTTTAATATGTGGTAACCCAAAGTGAGAGTCTGTCTATAGACTGCAGAAGAGGAGATGCTTGGGAGGCCAGGAGTTTCACAACAAGATAATTTGTGAGAGTATTGTAAAGTGCAACCAATTTCTAGACACACAAAAAATTGGAAGAACTGTTACTGGGTGTTCTCCTGTGGGAAATGAATTTCAGGAACTCACATGTGTGGGATTTCAAGCAATATTGGTAAGGTTTATTGGAGTGAAAAGAGACAGTACACCCTCAAGAGGCAGACAGCAGGCAAGTTATAGTCACAGCCACCCTGGGGTCCTTGCTAGGCCTCCATATTTTTTTCTTGGATTTGGGAAAAAGCAGGCTGCCTTTCAATCTATCAAATCCCTTTCCTGGGTTTCTTGTCTTTATCCTATTTCATCTTTTTCCCAGACTTTCCCCAGGCTTGGCTCCTCCCTTTTATGGTTGCCATTTTGGCTCCTACTGTGCGTGCACTTAGTACAAGTACCTTTCTTGCACCGACGTCACTTCCCCTAGTAATGTGGCACAGCTGTGGCAGCTGTTCCCCGGGGTGATTGGAAAGCTAGTCTTTCGTGCCCACGGTGTTTAGTGGGTGGATGGTGTCTATTCCTTGGAGTGACTGTGAAACTGCCCTTTCTTAACTAATTCAGCTTCATCAGGTGCCTGGCTCCCTTTTCTTACATTGACATCTAACTCCCTGACTACTGTACGAGCACTATCTACACTATCTGCACCCCAATCGTGTGTAATTAAATTTATCTAAGACTCTCACATTTTCAGACTTTCCCTCAAACCACATCCATACTCACATTTCAAAGCCTCTCTCTCTCGGGATATATGATGAGATTGTCTCCAGGTCTTAAGAGAAAAATGAGACACATTACTGCTGTAGGTATCTCAAAAATGAAGGTAAAAGATACTTTAAGCATTTTTCAGTGAAAAAGATGCTAACACTTTCCTGAAAAACAGCTACCAGAATGCTGTCATAAAAATGGATGCTCCATAGTTCTCTCAAATTATTCAGTGACAGCAGTTTCACGTAGTTAGTTAAAAAATATCCATTCTTTTCCTTAAGCCACAACGTTTTGTACCTTGACTGTCTTTTTCAATGTATTCAATAAATAAGCCAGGATCTCTTAAATTACTGAGCTCTAGTTATGAAAGGAGAGTGATCAGAGGAAAGGAGGTTTTAGTTGGTTTACCCTGTTCTTTTGTTATCTTCTTCATTTCCTGCTGTGATACAAATGATTCCCTTTTGCTTGCTGACAATGACATTTGCTTTGGGCTAAAACAAACCAAAAACAACACAAAAAACCTCAAAACATCAGCGAGAAAAATATTTATTTTAACAAATTGCAACATCTCAAAATTTGAACATTTGTTGTTATTTCCCAGTTATAATAATGTGAACCAATGTGGCCCATCCTTCCGTTAGGGCATACCCTTAATGCCCAGTCTCTGAAGTCAAAGATAGGTATGTTATTAAGAACACCAAGGTTGTGAAGTTTGTAATGAACAAGTTAATTGTGGTGAAGCTTAAACACATAATGAAATGATAATTGTATATACGATGGGGAAATTTAAGATTTAATTTTTTTTAGCTTTAAGTTACAGTTAGTACACTTAGTGACTAATGCATGTAGAAAGCTGTTGTTCCAGGACCTGAAGTGTATGACCGGACCCACTCTGACTACAGGAGACCTGAAAGCAATTCAACTTTTGTGCTCCAGGATGCCTGCAAGCAGTCAGGGTGATATCTGAGCCACTGTGCTCCAGGGAGAGACGTCTGCCACCCAGGGCAAAGGTAAAGAATTACCAGTCAGCAGGAGAAAGGATGCTAGGAAAATCTGTGGACTGCAACTTTGATTGAACTTTTTTCCTGAATTCCAAACCATTTTCCTACTTTTTTTCCTGAACCCTAAACCCTGTTAAGCGTACATAACCTTCTGTCTTCGCAGATAGATGGCCATCTGAATAAAGTACCCATAAAAATTCAGTACTTGTTTCTGCGTTTTGTTTCTGGTAGTGACAGGAAGCACGAATATCGTCCTCTCCAGTTTCATATGTATATATTGGTATTTGCCTCCAACATTCCACCAAAGCTACTATTTTCAAGGTTACAAATGATGTTGGGGACCGCCCTGCCTGGTCTCAGGAAGCTGTAACCCCCTGCGACTTAGGCTGAGTGAAAGACCTCCGGACCAGGAGCCACTAAGGAGACAAAACTTATTTCCCTGGCATGAATGCTGCCTGTTCTAATGCCTGGCTTCCCTTTTGCATGATTGGCAGGCAATGACGGGTAACAATTCTCTAAGAAAGAGAATGAACCTAAGACAGATGCGATCATGTGGGAATGCCCTAAGGGAAGAGATTCGGGGCTGTGGATATGAAGGGGTGATGGACATCAACCCCTGCCCCCTTGGCTTTGTCAAAGCCTGAGTCCTTGTGAGAAATCCAAGTCTGCCTTTGTCTTCTGTTAAATCAGTCCTGCAGAGACAGTGCAGCCCAGACCAGAGACGGTGGACCCCCCGGGGTAATCAGGCCTGGGGCATAGAATATGCAAGATCCTGTGAGATCTGTTTGCTGGCGGATGTTACTAGATTAGAATTTGAAGGCACAGACAGGAAACCAAAACTGCCCTTTGAGCCCTGTTAGATAAAACTCCAATCTCTGCCCAGAATCACAGCAGGAGTTCTGTCTGCACCTTTGTAAGTCACCTACTTCTTTTGATCTTTTCTGCCAGACTGTGAATCCACAAACCAAGTCTGTTTTCTCAATAAAAATCTGCTTGGGAATAGACACGGCACGCTCTCCACTAGAGAGAGTGGCCCTTCTGTTCCTATTTCCCCACAGGACCTGGTTGTCTCTGTGGATGTTTTTTCTTATGTTTCGATGGGCATGCACAGCCGAGATGGATACTGCTGGACGGTGTCCGTCACAAAATGACATCCATTTTTGTGGCCTTTCAGCACCATTTAACACAATCTTTCTACCAGGGAACAGTATATTATGCATGCATGATATCACAGTCTCCTAGCTTTCCTTTCATTTCAGTAGCCAGTCTTTCTCATTCTATTCCTATTTCCTCCTTGTGACCCTGCTGCTTAGGATTGAAAGTACGCTGTGACCTCTTCGTTTTTTGATCCACATTCACTCTTATAGTAATCTCGTCCAGTTTGATGACTTTAAAATATTGACATTTCAAAACTGAAACCAGATTTTTGAAATCCGGAATGAGTTATCTCTATAGTAAAAAAAAAAAAAAATCCAGGCTTATGCATCCTGCAATGCACCCAACAGTTCCACCTTAGGTGTCCAGTAGGAATCTGAAATGTAACATGTTCAAAACTTGTCTCTTCACCTTCATCCTTAGATCTTGCCCTCCCATCTTAATTAATGGCAACTCTACTCTTTTACTTGTTAAAAACAGAATTGAACATAGTACATATTACTCTATATTCATTTTTTCATCATATACTAATGGGTTTATTTTTTCAAAATATACAGACTCTAAATATTATTTCACTATTTTCTCCACCATTATCATTCTAATCTAAGCTACTCCATTGTTCACTTTTATTACTATAAGAGATTCCTAGCTGTTCTCCCTGCTTCTGCCCTTTTTTAACAGAATGAAATGCTCAGTCTCTGACTCTGTTTATTCAAGCCTGCATTGTTCCCATGGTCTTTGGGCTAATAGTTCCTGCATCAGACATACTAATCACTAGAGGAATTCAGCTTGGGAGCTTGAGTTTTTACCAAAAAGTGCCCCTTTCATTTTCCTTTCCCTCGACGCACAAACAAGCCTAAACTCTGTACTTTCTTAAGATGGATTTCTTATCAGTTGGCACTTTCTTGATCAATAAACCTTTCCTTACTCCAAACTCTGACGTTTTAAGTTCTAACCTTTCGAGGCACCAGGTATAAGACACAGAACTTTGGATCATAACACTTGCCCGCATAGTCATTCCTAACAAGACCGGCAAAGTAACCCTGTTCAAAGGAAAGGCAAATCATACTCCTGCATTGAAAATCTTCAATGCAGGGCTTCTCATCTCAAATTACAGTCTTCAGTGCATACAATGGCCTCTCCTTCCTTCACCATTCTGACTCCTTGTCCTACCACGTCGTGGTTCAGAACAGTCTCGGGAGCCTAATTTTTTAAGTTCAGATGGTAGCCCCATCACTTACCAGGTGTTCTTTAATCTCTCTACTCCTATGTTCTTTCTGTAAAATGGGAATAATAATGCTTACACATTTTTAAATTAAATGAGTTAAATGTAAAGCACCAAGAACGTTTCTGATACATTCTCCATATTCAGTGCTCTTCACTGTTTTCCTTCTCTCTGTCCATCCCCAAGAGCCAGCGAATGTCTTACTACTTCCCAAATACGTCGGATTCATTCTCACCTCAAAGTGCTTGCACCTTTTATTTTTTTTTGCTCTTTTTGGGTGTCACAGCCTCCATATAGTCTCATAATGCCTACTTTTATCTTAATTTTGGTCTTTGCTCAAATTTTATCTTATTGAGAATTCTATATCCATAATATTTAAAACTGAATTTTCAACCCTTCACTAGCCTCTCCAGTCTCATCTCCTTGACAAGCTTGTCTCTGTCACGCATATATTCATTATCCTTTTCTTAATTATCGCATGTTCTCTGTTTCTCAGCCACCACGTTCAGCTTATGTATACAGTCACGCTTCGGTACTCATCAGCTTCAGAACTCACCAGACCCTGCACTCGTCACATTTTGACAAGAAAAAAATGTTTCAGCTCTCGGTGCTAGCTCAGGCAAGGTTCCTTGCACTTGCTAGAACTTGTATGAGGATGCAAGAGAAAATGCATCCTTGTTCTGTCCTCATCGGTTTGGGTATGCACCATGAGGTCTGGAACAAATTAACGATGACTACCAAGATGCTACTGTATTTACCATAGTTTGTTGTTACAACAATCCTTCTAGGCAAATATGTCTGTTTTACAAGTGTAAAGCCAAAACCTCCAAGAAGTTGTATTATTTGACCAACATCATAAAGCTAGAACTTGGTAGGAACTGGACTAAGACTTGTTGGGAAAAAGAAAGTCCCAAATGACATTTAATACTTGTTCTAAATGCAGTTAAACTTTTCCCAAAAATATATCTTAACAACCAGTCTGGAATTTTCTAGGTAATACCAATGAGTTAATCTGTCACATGGGTCCACTCCGTCCCTTTTAGAAACATGATACAATCTACATGTTCTTCCAGTTCTAGAATCTTCCAGTTCTCTTATCCCCCAAAAAATGTCCTTAGCCAAGAATAATACTTTCTTTTCTTTTGTTAATAGATCTGACCTCTGCCCCACCAATCTTCCTATAAAAACTATCTATTTTGTAAAACTGCTAAGAGACCTTTGTATTTGCTAAGTGAAATGCTGTCTCATTTATAAATTGCTTAATTTAAGCCAATTAGATTAAGAATTACTTAATTTTATTTTTGAACAAACATGTCTTTTAGGACTCCACTATATGTTACATATGATTCTTTAAATAAGGTATTGTGATAATTTTATGATTTTTATGTTGCAAAAATATTAGGATTGTATTTACACCTCAACATTAATATATATTTTGGATGACATTTCAAAACTGAAACTTGTACTTTAGGTTGAGCCATCTTTAAAAAATGTTTAAAGATATTTTGTATATATCTGATATATTTTAAATCATATCTCAAAAGGAAATGACTGGTTTAATGAAGAAGAAGAACACGCCATTATTAGAAATGAATTACTATGGTACATAATGAACATTTTTTATAATTAACATAAGTACATTTCATCTAGTAAAGAACTACAAAAGTTTTTGAAATTTGGAGAATACATAAAATGGTGTTCCATATTTCTCACAGCTTACCTGTTTGAAAAATCATTAGGTCCTCAACTGCAGCTGCAAATAAGCAATGCAGCCACACAAAAGCTTTATGTCTAATTTCGAGGCCCAAAGTTACCACAACAGTGAATAAGGAAGCTTAATTTCTGTGTCAAAGTAGAAACTATTCTTCAAGTCTTAGAACCAAAGGAAATAAATTATTTCTTTGATGACTATTCAAAGACTACTATTTGCCAATAATTTGAAAACAAAGACAGTAAGCATTTGATCAGGGATGATTTCATCAAGTGCTTCTAGAATAAGATTAGTTTAGCTAAATCTGATGAATTAGTGTGAAAATAATCTAAGATTTAAAAAAGATAAATATTTCTAGGTAGTTGACCTTTATTATTACTGAGCTAAATAAATTGGTTCTTAGAAATATGGCAGAAATTGAAAAGAATTGTAATTTTCTCATTAAGGAGATAATTACCCAAATAGGAATGCAATTACCCAATGATGAACAGTTAGAAAAGATAGATTCAGTTTTACTAGTGAGAATTGAAAAGCTGTCAGAGAATGTTCCAGGGGGATCAAAGGAAGCACTCACCGTGGCCACAGATCTCCACTATTGTTAATGACAAGTAAGAACATTTTACCTTTAAAAAGACACCTGCTGAGCTACACAATGGAAGGAGATCTGGGAGGAATTGATGCTTTTACATATTCAGGGCATTTTAGTATTAGCTGATTGGATATATGAAGTGAGGAGGAAAAAATGTGGGCAGCTTCATCCTAAAGTGTTTCGCATTATCTCATAGCAAGGTCGTTTTGCTCTTTACTGATTAATCTCTTGCCCTTCTTTCCCCCGCTCTGGCCATTCTCAAGATTTCTTCCGCAATTATTTTAGGCTTTTGTTTTCTTAGTCAGGCTCATTTTACATGTGATCAAGTTTAGTAAAGTAAGATTTAGAAGGCTGGATTATAATTTGGGGGGAAAATGGAAAGTAATAAAAATTGATCTACTTGCATATTGGTTAGCATCTATGATACTGAAGTCTCCAGGTAGTCTGCTTCCACCAAAATACAAACAAAATTGGATGAGATTCTTCACAGAGTAATGTTACCACAAAGGGTACCGGTACATGGATTATGTTGGGGTGAAGGCCGTGGAGAATCAGCAGATGCCCTCCCCCCCCAAAAAAAATCTTTAAATATAGGGCACACATTTTCCTTGTATAAAGGAAATTTACATTTATACAAAAAAAATTTTTTTTCTAGTTGTAAAGGTGTCTCCTTCTCCCATACTAAGAAGAGGAACACTCTTAAAAACTCTTATTAACCATATTTTTCTTGGTCACATTCCCATAAATTACCTCTCCTGCCCAGAATCCCCAAATCCCTTTTCCTTTGTTCAGCTTAAGATGGTATATAAGCCTTCATTATGTGGCCACCTGGAGTCCCTTTTTTCTTTGTGAATTCCAATGTATAGGTACTAATTAATAGTTTCTTCTTCTTTTGTTATCAGTTTGAATCCCATGCCAAAGGAATCTAAGATGGATAGAGGGAAAACTGTTTCTCATTCACTGTTGCTTCCATCTTATCTCTCTCACCCCTCACTTCATTATGTTTGGGCTCAGATGATATCTAAAGACTTCTTTCTAGTATACTTTATTTAAAGTAACGGCCCCATCCTTTCCTCATCTGTCACTCTTTCCCTCTTCTTCCATACTGTTGCCAGAGGTAATAGGATTTTTCCACAGTATGGCAGGAAATGAATTTCAGGGATACACACACAGGCAGATTTGAGGGATAAGGGCAAGATTTACTGGAATGAAACAGGACTGCCCCAAGTCCACCATGCCCAATGTTGCATCCACTCTGGCTCTTTCCCTCTGGCTGTGGAAAAAGTCAAAGCTCTGGGGCCACACCACAGGTTGGTCTTGTCTCCTGATTCCAGGAGGGAGGCAGGGCCAGGACCCAGGGCTGCTGCGCCCTTAGCCTAGCACCTGAAGCTCTAGCAGTCCATCACCAGCCAATCCCTTTCCTGGATCTCCTGGGGCTATGCTACTGTTTCCCCTTATCCTATCCCTTCCCATGTTTTCTCAGGTTCGTCTCCTCCCCATTATGGTATTGTTTTGGTTCCTACTGCGCTTGCCCCAGGTGAGGAAATTCCCCTCACTGTGTATCCCCTCCCCCCAGTAATCCGGGTGAAGGGATGGGATGTTCCGTGGAGTGATGGAAATGGAGCTTTTCTCCCTACTGGATTGGCTCAGTTTTCCCTTTCTCTTCTTTCTCTTTTGTGAATACCCAACTAGTTGCCTAGTGTAACAATACTGTCACGGGTGGGCACAGGTAACCAGGTTCTTAGTGATCGGGACAAAGAATTGAACCGAACACCCAGAGTTCATAGAAGAGAACATGGGAGCAGGCCAACTCCAAGCAGAGATTGACCTCATGGGCTGGAGTGACTTTATTCTTATGGGGTAGATCCTTCCTGGCTAGTTTTGGTGGGCTTTTACTGAGTATATACAAGTAGTTGCATTACTTTAAAGCTACTGCACATGTGGTTTCCCATGATCCTCCTGATTGGCCACCAGGGAAGAGGGTCCCACAATGCTCTAGAATTAATCCCCGTTTCCCCTGGGGTCCACCTGTACTAGGTTCACCTTTCCCTAAGCCAGAGAATTATAGCTCTCCATGCTTGAGATTGGTGAAAAAGAAAAGAGTTATTTATTCAAGTTATACAGGCTAAAAGTAATGACTTTGTTAAAATCCCAAAGTCCCTTGAAACACCCACAAACACACACAGTCCTTCCTTCCCCCCTTTGCCCAGTCTGGGGTACCATATCTTAGGAAAAGAAATAGAAGTCTATGGCTTAGGCAGCTCTCGGTTTTTCCTAGTAATTTGTGCTCAGCTGGCAGGCCTTCCTTAGTTCCCAGCACCATTGGTTGTGTTGCCAGGCTCTCCAGCTAAAGCTGCATGGTGATTCTTCTCCTGGCTGCAGGGGCGGGGGGTGATCCCCCTTTCTGGGAGAGCTACGGCAGCAACAGCAGCACACCACCGAGAGGGCTAGCGCGGAGCTCATTGTGTCCTGGCCAGAGCAGGTAGCTGCGAGATTGGCTGAGCCCGAGGGGTGAGAGCGCGGGCGCAGCATGCAGAGGCCTGGCGGTGGCTGCGGCGGCCGGGCAGTGACCCGGTGCTCCTGAGTCACTTATTGGTGGTTCCTTCTCGCGGCCTCGGCTGCAGAGCTGGCTGGGGCCCGGAGCCAGGCGGTAGAGGAGCGGTGTCTGCACGGCTGCGGGAGTCCTCACTCTGCTAAAGCCGCATGGTTCTCTCTCCTCAATGGCTGCCGTCCTCCCTGCACTGCCACAGCTGCTGGTTCTCTCCTCAGTGACTGCGGCTCTCCCCACTCTGCTAAAGCCGCATGGTTCTCTTCTCAATGTCCGCCAAGTCTGGGTTTTAAATCCCCGAGGCCAATCTTCCTCTGCAGCCCCATTTCTGACTCCTCCCACACTCGGCTTCACATGCCAGAACTCATATCCTTTCAGCTTTACTGGGCTGCCATCGTGAGTCTGGGCAGGCATGGCCCCTTGTTGTGGAGCCAATCTTCTCTGAGCTCCCACGCAGGCACTGTAACCCGGAGGACCTGCCCCCCCAGTTACATCTGGGTGAGGAAGTTACTTCCATTCCCCTGGCTCAGAGCTGGTCACAGCTATTTAACATATCTATGCAACCAGTTAAAAGTTATAAGTATGCTAAATGACCACGCCAGAGGGTAGCTGCAAGGCTGTTGCTATGCAAACCAGCTCTCAATGGCCCTGCTTCATTTGTCCCTTCCCCTGGGGTGGAGGGTGAGGACATTCTAATATTTCCTGAACACCTTGAGTTCTGAACTCCATTATAAGTCCTTCTTTTGAGGACCCTTTGGCTGCACCCTCCTACAATATCTTTTATCACTAGGTGTTATTAAACACTTTTCTGCTTATGGTGTATCGTTCTTCTAATATAGAATTAGGGCACTGCCTAGAATGTTGTAGGTGATTAATGTGCAAATGTAGAATAGACTAATGGACCCCTCTTTCCCAATTAATTTTCCTAAGTAGGAAATTTTGTAAAAAATTTTATTAAAAATTTATTTTTTATGTATTGGAAGTAAATAGATACCCTTCAGTGGGAACCCCCCCACAAAACCTAAAACTAAAACAAAATAAAACAAAACAAACACCTTGGGAATTTTCCTAAAGGGTCAAGGGCAAGTAATGATGAGACTCTAAAGGTAAAGGTGTGAGTATTTTTTGAGGTCATGTATTTTTTGCTTTATTGCATTATCGAAACTTCTTCTTTTTCTTAACACCTGGTAAGATATCACCTAAGCAAAAGAGTAAGTGGAAAGAGGAGAGAAAACAGAGAGGAAGAAATGAATATTTTGGGATACTTATTATAAACTAGCACCAAGTTTGTATAAATCAGGCATATTATCCTTTTTATCTGCAGCTTTCAAAATGAGAACTCTGAGGTCTAATGTGTCCAATGATACATTTTAAAAAGTGATACAGAGTTAAAACTAGATTCATCTGACTAAAAAGGCTGAATCACTTCTATTAACTCTAATGCTATTTCATTTAACTGAAATTTCATTTAGGCAGTTCTCAGAAAGCATCCAGGTTTTCCGGGTAAGAGGAATTAAAGACTAAACAGAAAAATAGCAGGAATAACGGATAAAAGGAAATAAAAATGTCCCATACTTTTGGTAGCAGAACATGCAACAGTGCCTTTCAATTTTCCCCCTTCTTCATTCCTCTTTTCTCTCACTTTTATCATGTTAAAGGCATACCAAAATTGATATCAAAGTCCAAAAGTGAGGACTTTGGACATAGATTTTCAGATGTTTACAACGGTATTGTAAGAAACTCTGAAGGACTGGAACTTCCCACCCTGCGCTTTCCTCCCGCAAGTCTCCCTTTCCATCCCGTCTTAGACACGGTGTTACCTCTTAAATATTCCTCCCCGCACCACCTGGTAAAATAGAAATTGCTGAAACCTTGGCTGCTAATCTGCAAAAGTATTCTTTCCTTTTCCAGGAACTGTCTTTGACCAAAGGGTTTCTGAGGCATCTTAGGGCAGCCTCTGCGCTCCCAGCAGGCGGGATGAAGAACGGGCTACATCTATCTATTCCACTGTGATGGGCTGAGCATTCCCAAGCAGGGGGTCATCTGCTTCGGCAGTTGGTCTCATTTTGTGTCTCTGACCACCAGTGGACAAAGGCCCTGTGAAGTTTCCGGACATTTCCGTGGTCCAGGTGCTGGAGGGGCCGATTGTGCAGGATGAAGCGCATCCAATCGAAGTGGAGGGCAGGGAAGTTATCCTGGCACCGCTGGCAGACAGAGCTCCAGCTAATTTGCCTGAATGGATCTGCATTCACATTTACCAGATGTTTCTGTGTCTTTGACTCTAAGGCCCTTCTAGTGGCATCTGAACTAGTGGCCTGGTGACTGTTCTAACAATGACTGTTTTCTCTGAAACTGAGGCCTCGCCAGTCATTTGAAAGGCTGATAATCATTTATTGGAAATGTTAACATTGCATCTATCAATAAAACCAAAGGAATTTCTATGAGGTTATTTAAATAAAAATTCAAAAGTGTTGACTTTTAAATGATTTCAACGATTTGTTTTAAAGTTAAGATAGATTTTAAAATCTACATTTTAGCTATCTTTTTTTAGTAGTATTAAATCTCTTAGTGTTTTCAACAGATCATTATCAAGAATTTTAATCAGCTATTATGAATAACTTTTTCAACTATTAAAAAGTCATACTTGCTGATGAAAGCACAATTTTTCTCATTAAACATTTAAGAGTATTTTATTCAAAAACTTGCAACAAACTAAATATTTAATATGTGCATATTTCTTAAAACTAGATTAGTCTCACTAGAAAATAAAATGAATCTTTCTCCAAGGCTCTTTAAATAAAAGTTTCCAAATCCAGTCTACTCCATTGTGCCAAGTAAACTCTAGTATTTTCTAAAAGGCTTTGAGCAACCCTCACCTAGAGACTTTGTGAAGGCTCTTGGTCTCTGAGCTTTGGGTATGCGATCATTGAAAGCTGTGTAACCCTTGGCTGGAGTGATGATGTGCAGAACACAGCCAACCTACAGTGGGGTAACAGTGAGAGTCACATATAGTGCATGATGTATTCTAATGAAGCACATCTGAGTTACAGGTATATAGAAAATATATAAATAAGTAGATAGATTGATGGATAGATGCTGAAAGAAAGAAAGAAGAGAAAGAAAGAAAGAAAGAAAGAAAGAAAAGAAAGAAAGAAAGAAAGAAAGAAAGAAAGAGAAAGAAAGACATTTTCAATGAACATTCCAGTGTCACAAGTTCAGCTCAACTAGGATGTTTTGCCCCCTGTTGGACTCTATGAGCCAGTTATTTTATTTAACTCTGTTTTATACTGTGGCAGGCTTGTTGCTAATTATATTGAGTTACTCTCAGCAGCCAAAGATTCCACATAACCCAAGGCCCAAATAATGGTTCTCTAGGTCAAAGAATGGGAGAGAGAGAAAAGGAAAAAATATAAAAGGAGCTCAGGGTGTCCTTCTAGTAGCACAGCCCACTCCATCCTTTACTAGTAGAGAAAAATGGAGGCCTCTGTGTGAGAAGTCCTATTCCTAAAAGAAGTAATTGTATTTGTAGACATTTCTCTTCATAGTATAAGGTGCACAAGAATATGGAAATCCAACCATAGAAACAATGATTATCAAACAGTCATTAAATACCTGTGTAAACCATCACGTAAATAAATTGAGGCTCAGATGCCAATTGCTGTTATTTTCCAGAAACAATAAAGTATAGAGTGAACTATCAATGACATGATGTTTTAACTAAAAGCAAGAACTTAACAAAATTATTTAGGTATCTTTATTTGTTGGTAGCAGAGAGATTTACAGTAAGTGACATCTATACTATAATTTTCCAATAGTATGATGTAAAGGTTGCCTTTTTATATACTTTATTTTTATCACAGGTCATTCATTTTTTGTGGTGTTTTGAGACTATGTGTGTCCTGCATTTATGTGACTGCATTGGTATCATTTTTTAAATAGCAGGTTTTTGGCTACTTATGTTATTATTGTTTAGTTTTGTAGATTTACAAATTGACTTAAAGTATACTTGCATTACAAATCAGGTAAACATTAATTATGTAAGATTATTATTTATGGTGTGATTCTAGAATGCTATAAAATGTGTAGATAAACCATAGAGGATGTTATCTAGTTTAATATTATTTCAGAAAACGAGTCAACTCTAAAGTTCATCTCTCAGATAAATTTATTAAGCTTCGAATAGCCTTAAAAAAAGATCATTAGAGAGGAATTATCAGTCCTAAGAGCAAGTAAAATATTCGGTAGTATCAACACCAATTCTGTTTACAATTACTTGGAATGACAGCCTACAGCTAATGGAAGATGGAAGACTAAGGCACTTCATTATTTTAAAGGTTGTGGATAACAGCCCATACATTTAAAGAAATGGTGAGAATGTATGAAAACAAAACTTTATTTCATAATGAAATCAATATTACTTTTTCAATGAGCATCATTTTGGATCATTCCAATCTTTGATTTTCTCTTTTGGGCAAAGAAGTTTGAAGTTGGCAGCATTTAAAAAAATCATACCAATTCATAGTGATTTTTAAATTCTAAAATAAATATGCCTAGAAGAAACAAGAAGTATAAATAAGAAAATATCAATACAATTTAAAAATTATTTACTTTATCCAATGCCAATACTCACTGCCATTGGGTGTATCATTATTGTGAGTTTGAAAAGCAAGAAGTCTATAAAGATCACTTATGTGAAGCATTATTTGAAAAAAAAATCATTTTAATTATCCTTGAACAAAACATGAAGGAGTAACTTGAGTCACATGGAAAAGAACAGCTTAGTTAATGTCATTAATATATACTTTGAAGATAATCAAATTAAATTCTAATGAGTTTTTCCATTCTTGAGCAAAGCGCACCCTAGAAAATGTTGCCCAATTTATTCAATTTATTTTGCTCTTTTCCTTCTTTTGAGACTTTTTACTTATTAAATCTCACTGCAAATGTCAATAAGTATCACGAAGACATGATGATGACTCACACATAGAAATGAGACTGATTAGAAAAGATAACCAGAGAAAATACATTTGTTATGTAGCCCCTTAGTTTATCTCACCCCAAACATCCAGTTTACCTTTTATGGCAAACTTGACGTGGAAAAGTCTCAGCAGATGTGTTGGCAATGATCAATATTTAGGAACTCAGGGAATTAGGAGCAATATATTCCATATGCAAACACAGCCAGAAATCACACCAAACCAACATTTTGGGGGATAGGATTACAGAAAAGGGTATACATTCAGCAGCTCAATGTCCATTTAGTCAAAAAATAATCCATTAGTCCGGGAAGTTTTACACAGAGAAGATTTAAATGAGATGGAATATGTTATTATTACAGTAATTTAAAACGGATTTTTTGCACGTCAAAGGCAAAAGTAGACAACCAATGTTGATTTTGTGTCTAGAAGTTACTCTTGTTCATACTCCTTCTTTATCAGATTTTTTTGGCTCATTCTCTCCTCTTTCTTCTCATCTTCATCTTTTTTTATCCACTTCTTAAAAGGGTAAATGTTTTTCAAACATTTAAATCTAATTTGAGAGAAAAAGAAGTATGTGAAACCTATAGGGTGTGCCTAGAAAAATATAACTTCAAAATTTTGACTAAGTGCCAATGTTCTATTAATGTATAATTTAAAAAGAAGAGAGAAAAATCTGGATGAATAATTAGAATTAGCCAGAAAAAGTATTTTATCCTCCACCCATCTCTTTCTCTCTCTCTCATATCCAACCTTCTACCTACTTTTTATCTGTATTTTATCTACTCCTGACTATTGGCTTTTTTTTTGTGAAGAATTGGATGACAGCTGTCCCACCCCTAAATTTGAAGAGAATTATTTAGAGTACATTACATTTAGGAAATATCATTTTAATGCATTCATCATCTAATACAAAGGAAGACAAAACAGTCTAGTCTGTTCTTATTTCACAGGTAAAGACAGTGAAATCTAGACAGGGTACATATCTTTCCCAAATACTTGGTATCTTAGTGATATATCAAGAACTACAACCCAGGTTTCCCACCATCACCTGACTGTATTCTCTGCCAAACTACCCTTTTGAGGAAAACATGCTTAGTTCATTCTCATATGTTAGTACTAGGTCGTAGAAGCATTTTAATGAATATTAAACTATTTTAATATTTAATATTTTTATTTAATATTCATTAAATATTAAGCATATTTTAATCTTTTTATCTTCCACTATGGGCTCAAATGAACAATCCCAACTACAACTCTTTACCTTTAAAAATCTATTTATTCTCCTTTTTTCTCACTCTTATTTTGATTACAAGGCTATCACTCTAATTTTTCTAAGCAAGAAAATTAGGAATCAGTTAAGACCAGTGATTTTTTTAAAATTGAGGTGACAGGTGAATTTGATGGTCTTGTGACAACCTGGATAGGTCAAAAGTCCACAGTTATTTGATGCAACATTAACCTAGAATGGCTGGAAAGATATTTTGTAGATGAAACTGAAATCAATAATCAGATGACTTCAGTAAGAGAGATTATCCCAGGTAATCTACAGCTTTAGTCAAGACTAAGAGTTCCCATTGCTCCTTCCTGACCCCCTGCCACAGAGAATTGTATAAACCTTTTTTTTTTTTTTTGCAGTAGGTGTATATATAGACATACATATAGAAAAAGATGAGAGATACAGAGAGAGATATCTCCTACTGATTTTGCTTCTCTGGTTGAACCTCGATTGATAAATTGAGTTTGAATTTCAGAAAGTCTGAGAAGACTCCTAAAATTCTATGTAAAATTAGCATGTGCCAAAATGTGACTGTGCAATGGAGAGGGGAAGGGTTTTAGAACCACTGGTGTAGATTCTTCCTGTTTATTTCATTTGACCAGAAGGTACTTTCATGTCCAGCTTCTTATGATCATTTTAATCCGTCCCTTCACTTATTTCTCACTGATGCTCTCTTATTTTATGCTCTACAGATTCTTTCTTGATTGATTGTAATGGTCTTGTTACTCGGTTCTCTGATCCTGGTTTCTTCTTCCTTGCACACACCACTCTGCACACTGGTGCTGAAATTATGTTTGTAAAACTGAGTCTCAGCCAGTCAGGTGTTCCCTATCACTCCTTAAATATGAGAACAAGAATCTCCAAGACCTGACACTTCCAATTTTCTCATTTCTGTTATGTAAATTTTCTCTGTAGTCTGGGGATCCTGCTTCTCTATGCTCCATAATTAATCTGAAACCACACACACACACACACACACACACACACACACACACACACACTTATTTCCTCTGCCAGAAAGTTCACCTTTCTTATTCTATTTGTCTGAAAAGTTTTTATTCCTTTGACAATCGGGAAAAATAGAAGCTCCTTAGGAAGTCTTCCCTATCCTCTCTCTATGCACAATTAAAAACATCTTTCTCTCTGAGTCAGTGTACACTTAGCTGTACCTTACCGATTAGTCTCCAGCTGTCATCTCTCTATCATACCCTAGGACACTGCCTGGTACATGGTAGTTAATAAATATTTGTCAGATGTTAAATGAATACATTTTGTTTTCTCACAGTTTTTCTTATATCTTTGTCAATCTTTATAACTTTATAGAATATTTGCTTTTATTTTTAATTTCATCATGTATTGGATTCAGAAATGTTTAGCATCGTTCTACTACATACATTTTGAAGTTTTTCAAAATAATGTACGTTAATCTGAAGTTCCACTTGGAGGAACTGGATGCAGTGCATTACATGACAATCCCCTTAGGCAGACGTGGCTGACCATGGCGGCCTCTTGTTACCTCTTTAAGATCACCATCTAATTTTTATCATTTTGTACAGGCTTTTTCTATGAGATAAAGTACATACGAACTTTTGATAAGCATATTATTGTAAGTGGGCCTCAGAATCTCACATATTTTATTTTTATTCTTGCAAAAATCAGGAAAATGTACCTCTTTGATGCATATACTTCAATTATATCTGTAAATTGATGAATGTTATTGCTTGTTTTCTCATCAGGCACAAAATAATTAATTTTTAGCCTATATTTGATGGCAGGGTGTTTAGTCTTTTCTTCTCAAAAGTTATGACTACTGGATAATTTCCACTTGGCCTTCTGATTTTTGGTTGTTTTCTTTTTAGTGTATGTTTTATGAGCTGCATATCAACTTATTTCAAAATGGCCTTCAGCCAGGGTAAAAATCAATGAAATTTTCTTAACATTTAGGTGGTTGCTTGTTCCTACAATGCCATCTTGAGTCCTTTCAACTGAGTGTGTTGAGAGATAAATGAAAAATGCATTTCTGAAAATATTTTCAACTTTTCAACTTTGTATTTTGAAATGACAACTTCTAATCTCTAAGTTCAACTCAATTATTATATTGTATAGCATAACCATTTCTGTAGCAATCTGGAAATGAATGTGTTCCCTGTCAATGAGAGCAAAATCACATTTTGCCTGTGAGTCATATTGATTTGGACATAAATCCTGGTATATTGATATTCAGTCAACAATATTGAAAGTTTGCACTTCACCTTTGTGTCATATTTCTTATATCTAAAATGGGGATAATATTAATATCACCTTTAAGGACACTGGGGTTTCTTTCTATTAAACAGTGTAGTCAGGACTGGCACATAGTAATTGACCAATAAAAATTGTGTTATAATTCTTATTAAATTATTATTATTTAAGCAATGAATTCTCCTTGCTTTTAAAGTACTTTAAAAAATGAATTCATTTATTTATTTACCTTATTTAGTGTGTATGTTTAACATGTGTGTCAGGCACTTCTAACTCTGATGATACAGCAGCACACACAAACTCTTGCTTTTTTAATGCTCACTTTTTCCTAGAAAAAAAAATACATTCATCCATGGTATTCATTAAGAGTGAATTTCAAAGAAATTTGTTATGATAGAAATACTATACTTAAACAGTGCATATTATATTTCTGGGCATTATTCCTAATATTTACATACATTAATTCATTTAATCTTCACAAGACTATATCACATTTACACTCATATTCTACTTTAAGGTGAGTAATATGAGGCAATGAAGGTGAAATAACTTAACCATTGTGTCAAAGTCAGTGTGTAGTAACATTTGGGGGACCCCTTATACTCCAGTTACAGAATGTTACTCTTAATTACTAAATAATTTTGCCTCACTGCAAAAAAAAAAAAAAGGAACCAGAGAAAGAGTTCAGTATGTCAAAACTATTTGCATGCACCACAGGCAAACTCACTGATAAACTTACTCTATCAGTCCAGCCACAAAAGTGTTATATAGCACATCACCTAGGGCCGTATGTTGCTTTCTTGTTCTCATCCATATTTACAACAAATTGGAAATTTTAAATATTAAACCAAGAAATGTTTGTTTTTTAAACCATTTCAGTGAAGCCTATAGCAACTGCACTAAAATTTATGTGAAACTTATTCAGTGCTTAATTTTATAAACATAGGTCATGACTGTTACAATTTTTAAAAAAATCAACGTAGCACGTGACCATCCTTGTGTTCGTATGAATGGAGTAGGTTTGAGAGAGTATTTATTTCTCTTTTCTAATGGGTTTTGGTATGCTTCCTTTCAGTTGCTTATGCATTACAAAGTTAAATATATTAGTTCTGTTTCATTTTAGCTTCACAAATTTCAAAACTTAAATTTTTATTAGCTTTGCCATAATAGCTTTGCTATAACAGAGGTGTACTTTCTTGATTCCTGGAATACAGGGTACAATTATCAGTGTGAAACTACTTCAGAAGGTGAACAAATATAGTCATGGAATAGATCACTTTTCCCTTCTCCCTTGAGTTGTTTCAGAAGGGGTAGAGAAACAATTTTTGTCTTTGCAATTCCTACCCAAGGGCCATGTTGTTAAGGTAAAGGGCCTGAGAACAGAACAGTCATTTGATATATTCCCTTAGTAGGTTGGCTTGTTGAAACAGAAACAATTCTACATCCTTTGTAGCCCCTCCTACACCCACCACATATTTATAAGGAGGTAAAAAAAATTAAATCTATCAGGTGATTGCAGATTGAGAGAAGAACACCACTTGTTTAGCCTTCATGGGCTAGTCAGGGGGTTACAGTATTCTAACTAATTTTTGTATTGTGGGGACTTAAAAACTGCCCCTACCTTAGATTTCTTTAATTAATTGGCAATTGTTTTTAAGGTTTATGCTTCTTTAGACACATAATTCAGAAGGGAAGAGTGATGAGAGAACAGATTACCATAAACCTACTCTCTAATACCTAATAACATTTAGAGATTATATTGAAGAATAAGAAAAGAGGAGAAAGGAAGTCAGATTAACAAACAGTAAAGATGAGGGCTCTAAAATTTACATTTATATATCAGACATGGCATATATGTTGCCTTATTAATTCTTATAATAACTGTGTGAGAAACTCGTTTCCAATGATCAGATCTAGATTTTTAAACAGACAGCTAGTGAGCAGCAAAAATAGTAATTGAACCTAAACCTGTCTTAATCCAATGGTGTATTCTTTTCAATACTCATGCTTCAATAAGCAAGTCAAACAGCTCTAGTTTCATTCCCAAGCCAAAATATAACCATGGAACAATGTCCAGGATACTGTTAATATAAAACTGTGTGTGGTACTTGCAGGATGTGACTCCACAGTTCACTCACTCCGACAACTTAGGACCCAGAGAAGAGGGCCAGTTCCGCCAGCTTCCCGGGTCTGGAAAGAGTGTTTCATAGGCAGTCAGCCTTTACTATGCAAAGAGAACAAGAGTCTTTACCTCAGTTTCTGAGGATATCGAATCATAGTCATGTCTTTAATTCCATGTCCCAGAGCAGTGTTTGAAAAAAAAAAAAAAAAAAAAAGAAGCCATATCTGGCCTCCTGGATCAAAAGAGGAATCTCCGATTCAAACTGGCACTGAGTAGCTAAGAGGCCCCTGCAAAAGATATTTGGAATCACAGAACTTTAGAAGTTGTCAAAGGATTAAATCTGACTTCCTCATTGACTAATGTGGACATTTTAAATGCTTTTCTCACTTATGTAAAAAGACCAAAAACATGAGAGTTGGGATCAGAATTTAGCAGTAGAATCCAGACCTGCTGTAAACCCATACAGTTTTTTAATTTATGAAATATTTGATTAATTTTAATTTAATATTTGGTGTAATATGTAAATAATAAAAATGCCTAACTTTTGTAAGTATTTGGTTATTTATAATGCAGATGCCTAATTTACAAATGATATTACAAATAACTTGGAAACAAACTTAGATACCCTAAGAACAAATTTTAGGCTTGTCTTTAATCTGTGTCAAACTAATTTACATTTGATTATTCAAAGATGGAAAGAATGTGATCACCAACCACAATTGAAAAACAATAAGTATGCTAATATAGTAGAAACCAATGGCATTTAACATAAAATCTCCATTTTTCCTTTTTTTTAAGATTTTTAAAAAAATTTTTTAGAGAGGGAAGGGATGGAGAAAGAAAGAGAGAGAAACATCAATGTGCGGTTGCTGGGGACCATGGCCTGCAACCCAGGCACGTGCCCTGACTGGAAATCGAACCTGCGATGCTTTGGTTCGCAGCCTGCGCTCAATCCACTGAGCTATGCCAGCCACGTCAGAATCTCCATTTTTCATTGTTAGTTACTCTAACCAATTAAAATACAAATATTCCATGGATGACTAAAGTTTTACATAAAACACTTAAAATAGTTTAATATTACTAATATTTCACCTTCTTAATTATTTTCTTTCTAGAGTTAAATAAAGCACTAAGTGTCCAAGCAGACGTCCAGGACCCAAATGGAACATTTCACAATTTGTAGCATAGTGAGCCTCCTTGAAGCCTGAAACTGGCTCTTACGTTGAAGATCCTATCGGGAACCCCATGGTAGAACCCCAGTTCTTTTGTTCATGTTTTGTGTTGTTCATATTCATATAAGGAACCAGTTTCCATCATGTTACTCTTACATCCTCAGCATTTACACAGTGTCTTGCATATAATAAGTATTCAACAGATATATTAAAATAACAAATGATATATAGGGATAACTATAAAAGACTACACAGAAATACTATAAAATTTTGATTCATTAAACATTACATTCTAATACTAGTCTGAAAATGATTATTTATAGTAGAATTAAAAAAAATTTTGTTTGAGATCTGTGAATCTCAGGAAACAAGTAAAATGATAGTTAAAGCCTTTCACAAAATGTTTATACCTGACAAAGGATTAAGATGCATTTTGGTGAACAGCAGATGACTTTAGCACTTCTGAAAGAAAATAGTATTGTTTGGAAGAAAATGAAGCATTGACTTTAGTTAATGAATGTTTTCAGCTTTTTGCAACACAGGATTCTTGACATGTGGAATTTTTTTTGTAGCAACAAATGGGTTGAATGTGGCCTTGAAAATGCCATATTCAGCCTTCTTTCTGTTGCCAGCACTCTGTAATGTAATCTGGTATCTGCTGCTGCTATTGCTTCAACTCAGCATCCACATCCTTAGAGTGGTGTAGCTCAGCATGACAGACATTGAGTGTCATAGGCAGGGTCACAGAGGTGTTGGGACCAGAACCAGTTTTGTAGATCCATACCAGTGAGTGTTGATGTTCTGATTCTTCTCCTTGACCAATTTTGGTGGAAGTGTTAATAAGCAACAAACATGACCAAAAATCAAACAAACTCAACATAACCTAACCTGAGACAAAAATATTGCTTGGGGTATTATTATTATTATTATTATTATTATTTTGAATCACATAGAGTAGGTCAAATACCTATTGCTTCTGCAACGTTTGCCCTGGCATCTATGTAAATAGGGACAAGCTGGGTGGCATGGCTTTTTCAATTAGTCTTCTGACTGGGCAATTTATGTGCATTTATACCTTCTGTACTTTTTATACAGTCTGATGGCCTCCTGGTAGTTTTTCAGGTTTAGGAAACATTTTCTGTCTGGATAATGACTTTATTTTCTAATTCTAATGACACAAATTTCATTCATTTATTCATTGCATATGAATATATCTAGTTGTTTATTCATTTAAGATGTTCTAATGTCACTGTTTTCTGTGTGTGTTCTCTATATTCTAATTGTGAATCAGTAAACTATACTAATTATTAGTTAGTTAACTATACAAAGTACTTGATAGTAGAACCCCCAAATCACAATGGTTTAAGCATGATAGAAAGGTATTCTTCACATATGCAATCCAAGATAATTCTAGATTGGTTGATGTGTGGCTTTCATCCACTTTATTATTTAGACACCCAGGTGGTAGAGGCTATGCCTTCTTCAACACATGGTGTCTAATCCCGCCCAAGCTTTGATGTCCAGGCAGTAGAAAGTAAACAATGGAAAGGGCCACCAGGATCTTTCAGAGAAGAGGAGGTGGGAGCTAGGGTGAGGGGGTGGGGTTTGTGCGTGAGGAAGAACCGGATCTGGAAGGACACGTATTGTGCTGCTCACATTTTATCAACTATAACGTGGCCAGACCCAAGCAGACCAAGATCTGGGAAAATGTGGTTTACCCCCGTGCCCAGGAGGAAAACAGTTTGTAGTGAGCAGCTTGCTGTCTCTTGGCACACGGCAGGCACAAGAAGTGGGTAGAACGCTGTGGAATGCTGAGAATTTACCACACTCTGATTTTATCTCTATCTTATAAACCATTGTGTTTTATTTTATTAACTTTTATTATTATTTTTAGACAAAATCTCTTAGAAGAAGTTGTTGTTTGTTTTTCTTTACCTGCAACCAAAGTGTCTCCTTTAGGTGAATTTCACCATGTTCTTAATGGTAAATTAATAGTAATGCAAAGCGTTCTTGGTGGCATGTTTGTGAACCGGGATCTGCTTTATCGTACTTTTGAAGAAATCGATGAATGAACTAAAGAGATGTTCCTACTGTGCCAGTGGCCTCATAAATCTAGCAGTTGACACAACCATTACAGAGTTTGGCCAATTGAAACACATTATCTGCATTTCTTTCATGTTGCTTCCCCTCCATTTCTAGTTTAGCACTTCAGAAGCTCATTTTTTTCCACACATAATTGCAATTTTATGAGAAATTCACCGATGAAAGTTATTATACATTCAGAAGAATACTTCAGAGCCTATTTACAAACCAGGCAGAAAGTATGTAAATTTCATGCATGGAAAAAGCATAAATAAAATTCATTTTTATCACGTAATTGTACTGTCATTTGTTTCCATGTAATTGGTGAGGAATTACATTTCTATTCATACTGTGGGTCCACTTCTGGAATAAAGCAAATGTGGTGTAAAAATGTCAGTAGCATAGTTTTGATTATTGCCTTTAAGTGCTAAACTTTTTGGTGTTGATCAAGTGTAATAGCTATCTCGTAGAATAACATTGATGTGAAGGGATTAATTAAACAAATAAAAATGCTGAACTGTTTCCTTCATATAATGTCCTTGAAGTAGGAACTTATTGAAAATATAAAGTTATTCCGTAGTTTATTGTGTTCTTTAACTTTGTGAGTGAAAGTGTTTATGTTTCTGCGTGTGGAGAGGTGAGGGGAAGGTGTGTCTCTATGTGTGTTCTGTGTTAAGAGGCCGAAGGAGTCACTGAACTTACCACAAACAACGTCATGTTGTAGATCAGTTAGTTTTCCAAGCCACAGATTCCTCAATTCTAAAGAGATGAGAAAAGTATAAAGGTCACGAGGTTAAAAATTAATTTAAAAAAGAATGTAAGTAAACTCAAGCCCACTTCCTGGCGCATTATAAGTTTTCCATAAATATTGCTTCCTTTTTCGCTTTTGATTATCAACATGCAACCTATAGAGGCAGAACCAGAGCCAGGATCTGAACTTGAATTTCCGGATTCCTTAGCTGGTCTACTTCTGTTTTGTAATAAGCAACTATTATTTTAGAAAGTTCAAAATAGGTTAGTACGCCTGATTATATGTGTTTGCATGGTGCAACTCTATTCAAAATGATCCCCAACCAAACATGGCAAAAAGAAAAAGAAAAACAGACAGACACCAAGACAACAAGAGTAAACAATTCAAAGAGAATTGGCAGTAAAAACAGTGCTGTGTCAAAAGGCAGAGAAGTTACTTCCTATGTGGAATAAAGGTATTCTTCTTTTTGTGCTTTAAAAAGAAAACGATCTCAACATCCACAGTACTTGGTATTTTCAAGCAAAGTGTCTCATTTCCATTAACCGGGAAACCTCCTAATTCACAAATATACTCACTGGGTGATGTGCATTAATAGCACGCTTAGCAGCCGGTAATGTGGTGCAGTTAATGTATCTCAGCTTGAATTAACTCTACCACAAGCCATTGTTTCCTTTTTATTCAGCACGGAGGCCTGTGGAAAAATCTCTTAGAATCTCACAAGGGGATTTCAATTAACATTACTCACTACTGTACAGCAACATAAAAAAGGAGGCTATTTTAACCTTCCTCGAGGTTCCTGCTGATCAATTCAATGCTTTCCATTAGTTTAACTCCGGTTACCATAAACTCATCTTCATTGTTCTGAAAATACCTTTTCACTTTTTGGTGCAGAACGCGGCTGCCAATGGGAAGCCAGGATAGGCTACAGAGACGAAAAGATTTCTGAATATAGTGTGTAGGTTTGTCCTTACAGTAACATCGCTTCACACGGTGCATTTTAAACCCAGGAGCTTCCATGAGTAGTATTGACCTCAGTCCCATTGCTGTCCTTCCGTCCCTGTGTACCCCAATTAGACAGTCCTGTAGTTGGAGTACCCTTCATCTGGCAAAGCCTAGATTTCTATTAGTAAAATGTGGTTACCAGGACAGTTTAACACAGATTTACTTGAACACACAAATTATTTAGACTCTTTGAAATAAAATGCTATAGTCAAGGAAATTATTGTATAGGTGCTGAAAGGCTCACGGGCCTTTGCTGCCATTCTCCCTCTGTGCCTGTATTCAGTCACACAGTGTGCACCGTCCAATGATTCCTCAGACAGTGTTTTTTCTCCTCACCCCCAAGGTCACCACTGAATTCCAAGAGGACAGACAGACCTGCCACTGGTCTCTCAGCAAACATCCTAGCGCCGTACCATTTCTCCCTTGCGCACTGAAACCAAAGTTTTTTAAACTCAAATCTCCTCATGACATTTGCTGTATTAAAATATTTCCATGGCCTTTCAAAGCCCTTAGGATTAAAGACCAATATCCTTGCCGACAACCTTGCAGAGCTCCACTCTTAAATCTCTTGAGTGTCAGCTGCCTCACCCTGCCCTCCGATCTCTGGACTCCCATCGCATTAACTTCTCAGTTTACTGGCCATGCCAAGCCTTAATAAACAAATGTGCTATTTGTTAGTTTGCTTGTTTCATTAAAATATACACAGGAAACAAGTACTAAGACGATTTAATCTTCACTTGCTGTCACATGGGGGCATTATATAAATAAATATCAATTTAACGAATGAAGAGAACAGAGAAGACCCTTTAGACTGATGCTTTCCACTGGTCCAGAGGATTGGAAAAGATTTAAATCCATTCACCCACATGTATAATATCTCATCAACAAGTTCCTAGATTTGAATTAGTTTTGCAATGTTAATTCAGCAAATGATGACAGTGGGGAGACAGCACAGGCCCACGAAGTGCTGATACTGTACTCAGAAAGACAACAATGAGACAGTTTAAACTGCACAACAGAAAAAGAGCTCCAAGTCATCCACACCATCTTATTGTTTTGTATGAATAAGCAGTGTTTCACCTCAGAATGCCAATTGTCAGGTGAGCAGATAGCACTATTTACCGTAATACTTTTAATATTGACAATTTATTTCTTCATATTTTAAGAAAAACACTTTCTACAAGCAAAGCACATTGTCATTGGTATAATCTGTATCATACATATTACTCTATAATTGTTAATGAAGTCAAACTGAATCAGTGTCTTTGTGACACATATGTGATACACTCGTCTAGATCTGTGTGCTGCAAGTATACAACTGTTTTACTTTAACCAGACTGAATCCATGCAATGAATTATTGCTTCATATGTAATCTCTCATTATGTCATATGTGTATGTAGGGGTCCAGACACATATCCATTTACTTCCTTGTTGTTTCACATGTCAACTGTAGCTATGTCACATGTACACGTAGGGACTGCAGTCTCCGATCACTGGTGGGCCTGAAGGCTTGCTGAATAATCAAGGGCATAGTAGGAAAACTAAGATGAAACTGAGCAGCTTGCATTCCAGTTTGTATGCCAGAATTTCTAGCCGGTGGCTTTCTACAGTCACCTGAAATTTTGAACTTCAAGGTTTTTATATTTACTATAAAGAAGCAACACTTGCCTTGACTAACAGATGATTATGAACATGACATGATTTAAAACGTAATCTTTCTCAAGGTCACCTTAAAGGCTATTGGTCCAAGAAGAAGATCCTGAAGAAGATGCCTATGGCCAAATAAGTTCAGAAAATCTTTTATTGTCTAAACTGTCATGATAAATACACAAAGCAATTTAGAGGTCTGTCAGAAAGAGTCCAGCCATTGTTAATATAACAAGAATGGCTTTGCAAGACATTGATGTAGCCTGGCAGCCAAGAAGAGTGGACTGGAATGCACATGCGTGAACAATGACTTCACCCTACTAGTCAGTAGGGGCAGTAGACACTGTTGAGTGAGCATGTGTACTGTGTGGCCGTCACATTCAAAATGACTGAGCAAAAGGGCAACAAATCTGCATCAAATTTTGAATTAAGCTTGAATATTCACCCATGAAAACTATTTGGATGATTCAGAAAGTCACAGCTATGGGCAACTGGTAATTGGCAGCTTCATCACAACAAAGCTCCCCCTCATGCATCACATGTTATGCGGAGAATTTGGTGAAACATCAAATTACCAGGTGATTCAGCTTCCCTTACAACCCAGATTTGGTGCCATATGACTTCTGGCATTTCCCAAAACTAAAATCACCTTTGAAAGGGAAGAGATTTCAGACTGTCAGTGGGATTCAGGAAAAATATAATGAGGCAGCTGATGGTGACTGGGAGAAACTGTGTGAGGTCCCAAGATGCCTGCTTCGAAGGGGACTGAGGTATCGTTATTCTATACACAATGTTTCTTGTATCTTCTTCAATAAATGTTTCTGTTTTTCATAGTACATGGCTGGATACCTTCTGGACATACCTCATAAGTAGTTATGTATTCTAGGATCTCTGTACTATAAAATGTGGAAAACCTAATTTAAAGTTTTGTAAACAACAGAGAAAATGCAATGTATTCACTTAGGTATATCTTACTCCACAAATACAGCTGTCTTTAGATGAGTCTTGATTCAGCAGGTTCTGTGCCTTACATTTGACTGTTTGTATTGTTAGCTTTATTTTCATGTTTAATAATATCATCAAATTCATGACTCCAGACTCTGTACTAGTATTTGCAAGTTTCTCTGTGTGCTATAATCTCACATCTTAAAGAAAGGTCTAGTTTGTCTCCACATCTCAAAGAAAGATTTATATTGTCTTCAGCATTATGTACACAATTCCTAGTTTTCTCTTCATAGGGCTAGCTTAAGTTACACACTTACTCTGATGTATTTAACCGCTGCAGGCAGGGGGCAGCAGGTACATTGGTTGCCTTAGACCTGTGTAATATCCCATATCATGTATCCATCCCTAGGGAAATACCAACTCAATATTAAGTGGAATATATATTATTTAATTTGAATACTCATAAAATACCCTATGATAGACGAAAATTGTATTGTTATATCATTCCTGAATGATAAATATTACTGCTATGTCTTATATATCAAAACATGACACGATTATGGGTATTTAGAAGAATAAAAGGTTATTGTAAGTCAATCTCTTAAAACAAAAATAAAAGAGGAGAGAGACTCTATTTTTTTTTGATTGCAGGCAAAATCAGAGAGAGAGAGACAGAAAGAGAGAAAGGAACAGAAACAGAGAAGAGTAAATACTCTGTCTCATTAGTGGTATAAAAAAATAAGGGAAAGAAAGAGTAACAAGTTTTTCAGTATGCATTTATATACATGTACATTTTTATCTATTTACACTTGTTTTTGAGAGAGAATATAAACATGTAAAGTCATTTCAAACATTTGACTTGACGTTTTATTTCTGCTTTGTGCTAGTCATGCATTCTATAAATATTTGTTAGAGCTTTTACAAGATGCCAAATACTTAGCGAGTACTGGGGTTAAAATACTAATGTAACACATTAAATAATATTATATATCCAATAATATCTATTGAGTGAAAAATGAATGTATTACTATAGTATGCACAGTTACCATGGGAGTTCAGCTCAACAAATGTATTTTTGAGTATACAGTATGTCCCAGAGCAAACAGGAGATGTGATGTGTAATCACCAACTATCCCTCTCCCCTAGGGCACGCTGTTAATCTGCCAGGAGTGTGGACCAGCGATGTATTGCAAGATGAAGGGGCTTCCTTTCTGATTTCAGTGTGGTGCTCTCAGCAGGCTCCTTGAAGGCAGCCAGTGCCCAGGCCGCACATTGTGGATGGACCTAGACAGTGTTATACTGAGCGAAATAAGCCCGTCAGAGAAAGACCAGGTGACTTCACTCACAAGTGGAATCTAATGAACAACTGAACTAACAAAATTGAGACAGACTCATAGACCCAGAGCAGACTGACAGCTGTCAGCAGGGAGAGGGCTGGGGGACTTGGTGAAAAAGGCAAAGGGATGAGCAAAGGATGTGTGTCTTCTAAATCCTGGACCACAAAACAGCTCCCTTTTCTGGGGCTTTGTTGCCCAGTATTTTAGTACCTACTGTCATTTTCTTTTTGTTTATGCCTCATCTCTTTGTCTCCTTATGACAACAAATGTTTATCAAAGGACTGCCTGTGCTCCAGGCAATGAGATAACTAGGGGATCACTAACTAAATATTAAGACACCATAGAAAGTTCTGAACTTTAGAAACATGCCTAGCTCTTACACTTTTTGTCTCTATAAAACCAGAGGGCGTTAGTGCATACAAGATAAGGAAAGTAATCACGAGTGGGTACATTTCCCATCACAAGTTGTCAGGACTGGATGTACTTAGAGGTTCAGTGGATACGGATGGGGATGGAAGACGATCATGTTACAGAAACCTGCTCTATGAAGGGTTAGTTTACAGCTCATGTTGTAAAGAATATTCAGTTAATAATACATGTTATATTACATAGCTTAGTTAAAAAGCATTATTTACTCCAAGGCTAATTGGTAAAATCAAGATATTAGAGAAAAAGGATACTTTGTAGTAAGCAAAAGAGACTGTGAATTCAGAGATAAAATATGAGCAAAATGAATATCAAAAAAAGAGAGAGATTACTAAGAAGGGAGAGTAGAGGCCAGAAAATAAAAGGGCAAAGGTGAAAAAATATAAAATCTGCTTAGGTGACAATGCTATTCCCTTATACTTTTCAAATTCTGAGTAACTATAAACTTGGATTTTTCTATAATTTTTCTAAAATTCAATTTTACTAATTACAGTTGTCTCAATATTTTTCCCCTTTTCCCCCTCCATCTAGTACCCCCCCCCACCCCTCAGGTAATCCCATATCATTGTTTAGGTCCATGATCATGCTTGTAAGTTCTTTGGCTACTCCATGTCCTACACTGTACTTTAAATCCCCATGGCTACTCTGTAACTACCTATTCGTACTTCTTAGTCCCCTTACCTCTTCACCCATTCCCTCACACCCACCTGTCATCTGGCAACCATCAAAACACTATGGGTATCTCTGCTTCTGTCTCTGTTCTTCTTGTTTGCTTAGTTTGTTTTTTAGATTCAGTTGTTGATGGATATGTATTTGTTGCCATTTTATTGTTCATAATCTCGATCTTTTTCTTAAATAAGTCCCTTTAATATTTCATATAATAATGGTTTGCTGATTATGAACTCCTTTAATTTTTTCTTGTCTGGGAAGCTCTTTATCTGCCCTTTGATTTTAAATGGTAGTTTTGCTGGGTAGAACAATCTTGGCTATAGGTCCTTGCTTTTCATGACTTTGAGTATTTCTTGCCAATCCCTTCTAGCCTGAAAAGTTTCTTTTGAGAAATTAGTTGACAGTCTTACGGTAACTCCCCTGTCGGCAAACTAACTGCTTTTCTCTCTTCTCTCTTTTAATATCCACTCTTTGTCTTTAACCTTTGATATTTTAATTATGATGTGTTTTGGAGTGAGGCTCTTTGCATCCATCTTGTTTGGGACTCTCTGTACTTCCTAGATTTGCATGTCTATTTCCTTCACCAAGTTAGGGAAGGTTTCTTTCATTATTTTGTCAAATAGATTCCCAATTTCTTACTCCTTGTCTTCTTTGTCTGGCATCCCTATGATGAGAATGTTGGAATGCTTGAAGTTGTCCCAAAGGCTGCTAACACTATTCTCATTTGTGGAGGGGGGAGGGGTTCTTTTTTCTTCTTCTTTGTTGTCCTGATTGCTTTTTTTTTTTTTTGCTTCCTCATGTTCCAAATCCTTGATTTGATTCTCAGCTTCATCCACTTTACTGTTTTTCCCCTGTAAATTGTTCCTTATTTCATTTAGTGAATTGTTCATTTCCAATTCAATCATTTTTATGGTATTGAGTTCCTTACATAGTTCCTTGAGCATCCTTATAACCAGTGTTTTGAACTCTGCGTCTGATAGATCACTTATTTCCTTTTTGTTTGGTGCTTTTTCTGGAGTTTAGATCTCTTTTTTTCAATTGGGCCATGTTTCTTTTTCTGCTCATTTTGACAGCCTCCCTGGGTTTGTTTCTGTTTATTAGGTTCAGCTGCTATGACTCTGTCTTGGTAATGTGGTCCAATGTAGTAGATGTCCTGTAGGGTCCAGTGGCACAGCCTCCCCTATCCCCCAAGGTATCAGCTGGGTAGATGGTGTGCACCCTTCCTGTGAGCTGAGTACACATTCCTCTTCAAGTTGATCCTTGAATGTTAATGGCTATGGCCACTGGCAACAAACGTCCACCTTCCATGGAGGATCAGCTGTGCAGGGGCAGGGTGGTGGTGCTGTGATGTGGTCTATAGCTGTGCACTGGGTGTGCCAGCTCTCAGGTTTCCTGTGTGGCACAGGTAGGTCAAGGTCAGCCCCCACCTGTGATTTTCCTGGGGCCACTCTGCCTGCGCTATCAGGCAATTTGAGACAGCTGCTACTTGTGCTTGGCTTGGAGGTTCCCAGATGAAGCCAAGCTGTGAATCTAGACTGGCTGCTGTTAGTGCCAGGCCTGGGGCTATTTAGTATGAGGTTTGGGGCCTGAGGGTTCACTGAGGTTGGCTGTTGCTTGTTTGATAGGATTTAGGAAGTTTTGAAGCGTGAATCAAGGACATCCATTCATATGGAAAATTCTCTGTTAACAGCATGGTTGGGCCCTTAATTTGAGCAGGAAGAAGTCTCAGGGGATATCCAGGGTGGGGCAAACGGTGTTAGCCAGGCTGATGGAATGTCAGATATGGCACCACCCTGCTGGCTCTGTGGCTCTGTGGCTCTGTGTCTCTGTTGGAGGAGGGTTCAGAAAAGAGACAATGGCCTCTGCCTGCCTTTCTGTCTGAGAGAAAGCTGTTCCTTAGCTCTCACCTTGATTCCAGACACTTCAGTTTTTTCCTGAATGTCATTGATGCTGTTGAAGCCGCTGCCCTGGTGCTGGAGCTTAGAGGGAGTGAGTCTGAGTAAGTCCATGTGTGGGTTCTTTAAGAGGAACTGCTTGGGACTCCAGAAGTTTCTCCCGTTAACTCAATCCCCATTGGTTTTTGCAGCCAGAAGTTATGAGGGCTTATCTTCCCCCTGAACTCTGGTGCCTGGTGTGGGGCTGGGACTCCTCACTTTTATCCATCACACTTGGATGTAGGACCAGCCCATTCTGCCTCTCAGCCTATCCTACCAGTTTGGGTGGATGTGGTTTCCTTAATTCTACTGTTGTCACACTTCCATTCAACTCCATTTCTATGGTTCTGAGTGATTGTTCTATAATTTAATTGTAATTTTGATGTCCCTATAATTTTAATTATACGTCAAGTTGAAAGAACTTACTTTTTATTTTATATCAAGTTGATCATTTTCAGCATACAGCCTTTTGTGGGTGCTGTGCTGCCCAGAAACCACTTTCCTTTCTAAAGGATTTATTCCCTCAGCTCTCGGGAAGGTTGTTGGCTGAGAGATTTTAGCTGTGAATTTACGTGGGCATTGCCTTCCCTGAAAATGACCAACTCACTCAAAGACAAACTCTGTTCCCTGGGGTGTAAAGACAGACCTTCTTGTTTTAACTTGGGAAATCTCTGAAGGGTCATCTCAGCCTCAGTGTGTCCCAGGGGATCCGCTGAAGTCTTTACTGTGGCTGCATTCTAGGCCAACTTGTCTCCATGACATGAGGCATTGAACCTGAGATTACACCTTAACAAAACTCCAACATAAGAATTTTCATTTCTGAGTTGGTATCCCAGAAAACCTAATCTATGACAATGGCTTACTTTTGCCACATTTTGTTATGTGGTATTCTCTGGATTACTTATGAACAAACAGTTTAGCTACTAGACCAAATTATGTTGAATATATTTTATCTCCATGTACAGAACCACACATATCCTTACAGAAAGAACAGGTTCACTGTGCCAGAAGAATAAAATAATGAAAAATGTCTTGTAAGTTTTTGAAATATTGGCCAAGACTGAAAACAACTAAGCAAGGAAGAAAAAGAAGTGGTAAGACAGTGTATGGGCATCTAAACATTTTTGCACTGAGCAAGTAATACTTGAGCACCATGTGCAGACTTGTATGCTTTTTTATTTTGTTCAAAAATACTTTTAATCACTTTTTGCATGCTGATTGAAGATCTAACAAATGCTCCAGAAAGGATGAAATTAAAGCATTAAAAATTTGTAGGTTTCTTTCTGTTGTGTAGAAAATAGAAAAAGTAAGCCAATTGACACACCCTACCTATTGCAAAGTAAGTTTATTTTTTGCTAATGAATAGAAGCATGGTGTTAGGTTAGAAATGACCTTTCATTTTATTTTTACTCTCAGTATCATGCATTGGTTAGATTCATCATGACCTTTGCGGTAATAAAACTTTGTCAACTTTTCTAAAACTTTTAAATGTTCCAAAGTACTAATAGTCAAACAAAATCACAAATACTGTGCTGTAATCCAGTTTCAAAAGTATTCACTTGTTTAGGACTCTCTGAATTGTGACTAATCATTAGATATCTTATGCCTGGCTTTCAAAACTCAACAACTTGCCATAAAAAAATTCAAAACATTTTCAATAATAGTAAGAAAAATTCAGATACATATGTACAAGCATGAGTGAGACCAAGAAATATTCGGTTACAAAAGTGATATATGGTAACATATAGTTCCTTGTTCATATTTAGTAGTGGTATAGAACAGTAAGAATCATAAGTGATGTAACTTGTTCCCAACGCTAATCAGATTATTTAAACAAGGATTAGATTAAAACATCTAATGCATGAAACCTCCCTTCTTAAAAATAATTAAAAAATAAAAACCTAAATAGAATTAATGGTGAATTGCTGATGATTTCAGAATTGATAGGATGGAAAGAGAAAGTGAATTACAATTCTGAAATAAGAGTATTAAAAGAAAGAACACACTTATTAAGCCTCAAAGAAATGTTCATCTTGTAATTGGTAAATTTACTCAGATAACATGAATTATTGTACATTTTCAGTTACACTGAGATTTAGAGATTTATTTTAGAGATTTAACAGCTGAATTAGGTTACATTCTATATTGTCATATGCTGACAATAACCCAGAGCTCTTTTAGAAAGGATTTTAATTGAGGATTTTATCTTAATTTTGAAAGGGGACATCTAAGAAGTACTTTAAGCCTTCGTGCAAAAGAACTTAACAGCAAGCAGTTCAGATTCTGCTAAAGGTGATTAACCTGAATAAAATCCATTTTATTTAGGAGTGCAAGCAGCTAAAAGTGAAGAGGTAAGGAAGCAAGCATCATCTCCCTTTGCATATATAAAATGTCTAATCTATAAATGAGTTGGAAAAGCTTTTCAGGTTCTGGAGGAAAAAAATGTACTTAAGGAAAGCTTAGTTAGTTGTCATATTAAGCAAAAACTATCTATAGTTCAAAGATGCTATTTTCACATGGTTGGTTAATCTAGTCTAAGCTTCTTTGAGTTTCTGAACTACATTTTTGAAGCGTTTGGGCTGCTGATAATTTTTTCCTTTTGAAAAGTAATCATACTGAATGCGGATATGCACAGCCACTACCACTTTCAATATTGATTTGTATTTAACATGTAACAATGCTAAACAAGTATATGAAGCATATTGATGGATGACACAAATGTTGAGCACCATTTTGCAGTAAATAACAAAAATTAGCAATCATATTCATTAGATTCTTTAAAAAAACTCTCATGCTATCATGAGCATGATTGACTATATTTAAATTCTATAAATCTAACATTTAATAAAACAAGATTACAGAGACTTTCATCTGGACATTACATAAGTTATAAGGGCTTATTTTAAAAGAAATTAAATGAATAATCCAGGAGAAAATGCTGTTTCAATTGAGTGTAGTTTTAAATTTATTTATTGATGAGAGAGGGAGAGAGAGAGAGAAAAACATCATTTTTTTTTGTTCCAGTTATTTATGCATTCATTGGTTGGTTCTTGTATGTGTCCTGACTGGGGACTGAACCTGCAACCTTGATGTATTATTGGGGCAATGCTCTAACCAACTTAACTCCTGGGCCAGGGCCCAACAGAGAGGAGCTTTTGACTTCCTGAGGTGTCACTGAAACTTTTACATCTAAAATCCATGTGGCTTTCCAACTGTTTCTGTATGTTCATTTCTTTTTTTAAAATGTTTTATTTATTTACATCGAGAGAGAGGAGAAGGGAGTGAGAAAGACAGGTAGAGAAACAGCAATATGCAAGAGACACATTGGTCAGATGCCACACACCCCCAACTGGGGACCTGGCCTGAAACCCAGGCATATGCCCTGGCCAGGAATCAAACCAGCAGTCTTTCTATTCACAGGCTGGCACTCCATCCACTGAGCTACACTAGCCAGAGCTGTATGTTCATTTCTTCCTGGAGAACCTAGTTATTTAACATTTGAAATGTTGTAAATAACAAGGCTAGGTGCTGGGGGTGTTATCCTGAATAAGGCAGAAGCTGCGTCTATTCTGCGAACAAGTACAACTATAGTCTATTTGGGGAAGCTAAATTAACACCAGGATGTTTGGCTTAATGATGGATGTAACAATATGTAATATGATGTGGACCAGATGACACACAACAGGAACACCTAACCTAGCCTAAGAGAGTCCACAGAAGACGTCCCAAAGGAAAAACATCAACGTTATTTGAGTTAAAAGGGGTCAGACCATTTTGGTTAAGACAAATGTGTGGTGATGATAACATGATGCAAAATATATAATATGTCAAATGTCATCTTATTTGTGAATTATAAAATAATTTTAGTCTGTTCTTCTTGGCTGGAGTAAAAGATGTAGTCTTAGAAATCCCATTAATTTAAACCACCAAAGTCCCAGTTAGAGCATCCTAACACGCATGAAATGATGCTCCAATTGCTTGGAAGACAACACGTATTTTCTAAAACCCTACTTCTAGGAAAAATGTGTGGATCACAAAAATTAACAAATGAAAGCAGATTTGGATGAAGAAGCAAACCACAGAAAAGAAGCAGGATAAATGCAGTCACATTTTTAACCTGATTTTTTAGCAAAGTTTTAAATGCAAGAGTAGGTGAGAAGTATGGGATAGCATTCATGCTAAATAAATTTAGTGCAATAAATAATTCTAGTGTTTTCAAAATACATTTTTATCTTTGAAGAAGCTTTTTTCGTGAGCCCTAAGGGAGGTGTTAATTAATATTTCTCCAGTGCTGTGAGAGACACAAATTTCTCATTAGAGTTCTAAGAAAATAGTTTTTGTTATGCTTTAATGCTTCAATTTTTAATGTTTAATTGATTTCTTCAAAGGCATATACATTTAAAAATAATAAATTTTAACAGGTTTCACAGTTTTGGAGGAGTTTATATTATTCCATTAACAGAAATTAAACATACCCAAAAGCAACTTTATGAGAGTACAAGTGTTAATTGGCACATTAGAGAATGCATTTTAGCCTGTGCTTCTCAGAGATATGCATAGTAAACCCCTTGAGGTTCCTAAATTTCAGTGTTTCAGAAAATGGGTTTGTTGTAAGTATATCTGGATGGATTTAAGCATCTTGAGGGCTGGGAGCATGTCTTAATTCACTTTTAAAACGCCAGCACCTAGCAAAGTTTGTATCTCCTACATGACTTTCAATAAATACTTTTTAAATATGAGAATTGAAAGGTACATTTAAAACATAAAAGCAGTTTATTTAGGTTGCTCATAAATGCATAGTTTATTTTTGCTTCAACTAAGAGTTTAACCTACCCTGATTTTGTCTGTCAAACGGAGTGTTACACTGGGAGCTCGTGGCATGGCATGCAGAGCAGGTTACATAACCGGCTTGGAGTGCAGAAGTCAAGGTTATGATTTTTCTGTGTGGTGCCAAGTGAGGGTGTGCATTTTCTAGAACATGCAATTATTTTGCCCGTAAGGTGGGTCAGAGCAATACACCTACTGCTAAAACATAGTGAAATGGTGAGTGAGAGCTGGGGATTTTCTGCAGTGTGTGTGAGACATATTCACATCAAAAGAACGCCTCAATTCTACCTGTGTAATGTTGTTATAAATCTTTTCATTCTGTCAAACGCTTTGTCAAAAATTCCTGTGTTCAGAAGTTGGCCCTGCCTACCTGGCATTTTGCAAGTAGTGCTTTGGAATAGGATACACAGTATGCTCAGGTGTACACCACAAACTGAAAAGAACTTGGAGTTACCCAGGAATAACCCAATATTATCTCATCTCATGTGATCAGTTATATGTCATGGGTAAAATTATGTCATTTTTTTAAAAATTATTTATTTATTTTTAGAGAGGGGAAGGAGGGAGAGAGAGAGAGAGAAACATGAATGTGCAGTTGCTGGGGGCCATGGCCTGCAACCCTGGCATGTGCCCTGGCTGGGAATCGAACCTGCGATACTTTGGTTCACAGCCCGCGCTCAATCCACTGAGCTACACCAGCCAGGGAAAATTATCTTATTAAAAATACATGTAACTTAACAGAACCAAAAGCCTTACATTTGCCTTTGAGGCCAAAAGAATAGGTACTCCAGAAAAATCAAATTTTTAAACTCTAGCAATCACCTCAAAATTCATTTGGAATATTTTTGATGGTATAAAACTATTTGACTTTAAAATCTAATAAAGTGTATGTTTGTGTTTCAATAAGTATCTTTGTATTTTAAAAAATTATCCAGGTGCATATTTGATGAACAGAATTATTAACGCTTCTATTAGTGCAGAACATTAGGACTTGGCTGTAAACTTTGCCAATCTTTAGGTTAAATATTTTTTAATAGAGAAATTAATTGGCTATCACCTAAAACTCACAAAAGATATTTCAATATAATTTGAATTACTAAATATTTTATTATATAATTTCCAATCTGGATATTGATGACACTTGATTTTTGTGTCTAATGATGTTTATGAATAGCTTTCTTTCAATAGTTCCACCTTACCCATTTTTATTTAAGAGTAAGATATAAACCTCACATGTGTTCATACATCCACTCAGGCAACATCCTGACCGAAGATAAATTAAAACTGTCCATCCTTTCCCCAATGTCGTCTGAGGCCAGAAGGCAAAATTCTCCGGAGCTTTGTTTGAATCATCCACAAGAATATTTCCTCAGTTTGTATGAAACTAACAGCAGTTATGTCAAAGGTTATTTTCCCCTCAGAACCATAGCTGCATTGTCAGCATTTTCAAATGTTTTATCTATTTGTTCTATCCTTTTTTCTCTATAGACTACTTTATATGGGAGGACTTTTTCTCACTTAATGGCCTGCTGTTTTCATATACACACACATACGTATACAGGGCTTAGAAACACAGTATTCATTATGATTTTAGGCAGTTATTTAAATTAATTTCTGTCATCCTGTTTTTAAAACTCATAGGCAAAGACAAAGATTGTGTACATTAATTTTATCAATGGAGAGAAAATACAATTTATAGAGAATAAAAACAAGTTCAATTAGAAGGAACTTAGTGAAAGAAATAGCAGTTACCAAGTAGATAAAAATAAATAAATAGATAAGTGGCATGCATTAATAATATAGTTTTGCTTTCAACAATTGTAAATGTATCTGATGTTAAACTTGTTGTTAATATTTTAGTGTATATTAAGTTAACTTACATTGGTTAAGTTGTGATAATTTTGCTGCTAAACAGACCTCTATGTCTAACAACAATTTGCCATCTTTCATTTCATATTACTTTTCACCTTGAATTGTTCTTTAATCTGCATGTGGAAAGGGACTATGATTCAAGCAGCAGGTTTTTATGGAGATTTTATAATTTAAAATTGTACATACACGTAAGAGTGAGTCATTTACATCACTAATATGTGTGTAACCTGTATAATTAACGAACATGCTGATGTGTGAGTTATGCCTATCTGTTTGCACGCACACTCCGAACAATGGAGGAAAAGGCTCACCACGGTCCTGATCTTTTTCTGCCAAATTCGCAAAGGCTGACCGCATCACATTGCTCACTTCTCAGCTAAAAGGTCTCCTGAGAAGTTTTCTGAGTTCCTCGCCCTGACCTAACTGATGTCACTATCAATATCTCTTATGTGAGTTTCTTTGTAAGGTTAAGCTACCTGGAATGATTGTGTTTCTATCTGTCTATCTATCTATGGATCGATCATCTGTCTGTCTAACTGACATTATCATCAAGTTTTATATTTATTATCCCTCAGTTACAATACCTGGGACATGGAGGTCACTCAAGAAATATTTGTGGAATGAAAAAATGATAGGATAGTGGTTAATTTGCCATTGTATACAGTTTCCATCCTGAATGTGTGTGTTTTTTTGCCCCTCATTAGGTCTATGACCAGGCAAAACCAGAACTTGTAAGAGCTCTTTCTCCTGCCTGCACACACTTGGCCCACACGCTGGCAGATAACCCAGGCAAACTGCTTCACTGAGGCAGGGAGTAATACTCAAAGAAACATGCTGTAGGATTTGCAGCTGCCTTGTCTCAGCGCTGTTTCTTGCCTAAGGATTTAAAAGAAATAGTATGAGTTCAGAGCACTTCTGGGAGTAGATGAGAGAAGGGGAAGGGATGAGCAAAGAACATTTAGGCCTGACCCAGAGGCGGAGACTGTAGTGTGACGATGGCCAGGGAAGGGGGTCGGGGGCTGGGGGCTGGGTGAAGATGGCCAAAGCTGGGGAAAATGAGGACATTTGTAATAGTCTCCACAATAAAAATATAGTTACAAGAAAGAATAATTTTGGAAAATGCATTGTATAGAGTGGTGAGAACTTAGGTATTTTCCTAATCATAAGATTAAATACCCAGTGTTCACCAAGAAAAAGTAATCTTTCTCTCTGGCAGCTTTGGCCAGCATTTAATGTCAACAAAACAAAAATAAAAATAATAAGTGCAGGGCTGAATTTTTGTTTCCTTTTCCCTGGTCAAAAAAGGAGAAGAATGGAGTGCATATTGTGGATAGCCATTCAATACAAGGTACAACTGAAAAGCCTTATAAATGTGATGCCTAGGGCAGGCTTCACATTGCAAAGCCTTCCACTTTCTTGCATCCGATATTTCCCCTCCCTCTGATGTGCCTCACAGACCCAGAAACGTAGCCTGGGATTGTTTGGGGAAGGGAACAGGAAAACCTGTTTTATCTGGTTACTTCTGAACCAGCATCCTGCTTTTGCAAAATTCTCCATCTCACTTTTGGTTTGTCTCATCTTCTGAGAACGCTGACTCTGTTCTGTATCATTCTCATCCTACTGAACACACACAGAAAATGAGGAAGGTGGGAATGTGTGCGTAGAAACCTTCTACCAAATGTTCAGAGAGCGCCTAGGGGGTTGTTTTTATGGCTTGGTGCAAAATGATTAAAATGATTAAATCTTGAACTAAAATAAACCTGCTAGTTTTATCACTGAAATGCTTTTATCTTTGCAAGAATTCCCACTTTACACTGTTCTCCTCTTTCCTTCCTTGTTCTTGATGACACTCGCCCTCGCCCGGCTTGTTTCTCTGCAGGGCTGTTTATCTCACGTCTCTTTGGTGACCAGCGATAGTTCCAAACACATGTTTTATTTTGCAGAGCCATTGGGTTCTTTCCGTCTCACTTTTCATTTCACCCTACCCGTAAATTAAGGAATATCTTGTCATCACTGAAGTTCTTTGTTAAATCAACTCATAGGACTTTGTCACTAGATCAAAATGAATATCAATGCACTTGACTCTTCTGCCAAAAACCAGTATTATACTCAATCCTTATAATGACCCCACAGTATTTAGTTGCAACACTGAAAGCCACCCTATTTTCACTCCAGTCTCTCTGCTATGACAGACCACACAGAGGGGAGAGAATGAAGTTGAAGGGTATAATCCTTGATAATTCTTAAGTTTTTGAACTTTTCTGTTTGAAGGTTTTCATTGGACGCAAAGCTTAATTCAAGAATTCTTAATTATCTGGCAGCTATTTATATATACATGTAAGATTTCAAAATGGTAATATCTGAAGACATGAACAACACATCTAAAATACCCTCATGGCCACATTAGATGAAAGAAACTGGCAGGAAAGCTTGAAATGAGCCAGCTCTTGGCATCGCACTGTCTGTCTGGACAACCTTAAAGCTACACTTTGACTGCAGCCCTGAGAAAAGTTTTGAACGTCTTAGTTTTCACATATATAAATAGAAAATAGTATCTAATCTGTAGGGTTGTTTCCACCTTTAACTAATATGTGCAAATTGCCTTAATAATGTCTGGTGTTATTATACTGCCAAGCATCTTTTAAATCAATTAATTGAAAAATGTCGGCAGGTTATAAACAGGTATACACTCTAATGATGTAATTATTGTATTTATAATTATAAAATTATAATTATAATAGTATCAGAAGATTTTTTCCAAGTATTTTGGAACACCCCAAAGACAAATAAAAGTTTAATATATTTCTTGCGTGTGAGTGATTTAAGTAGACTTTTTCTCTCTAATTGGGTAAAATATCTTGTAACTTGACCTTATCAATAAGACTGCTGAGTTGACTGAGAAAAGATTATGTTATAGAGACTGGTATGAAAATTTTCTCATTCTCAATGTTGAAGCTATGACAAATTTAGTAAAATTCAGATTTAGATCATCTTTTTAAAAAAGATTTATTTATTTATTTTTGGAGAGGGAAGGGAGGGAGATAGAGAGAGAGAGAAACATCAATGTGTGGTTGCTGGGGGCCATGGCCTGCAACCCAGGCATGTGCCCTGACTGGGAATCAAACCTGTGACACTTTGGTTCACAGCCCGCGCTCAATCCACTGAGCTATGATAAACAAGAAATGACACTACTGGAAACAGACTGCATGTAGTCTGTGCCGCACCATCATACCCGTGTTCTAGGTCTCTGACTTCTTGTCACTTTCCTCTCTCCCATGGACTATTTCACTCATCAAAGATGTATATTCTGAAATCCTATTGCAAAATGATGATTTATCAGAATAAGTTTGTCAAATTAATGAAATAGTGACAGAAAACACTGTATTTCAATTAATGCTAGTCCAATATACCCCTTTCTGTCTGGATGGTATAAGGATACAACTTCAGCAAGATAAAGTGAAGAAACATTTTTTTTTCCCTTTTCTGAGTCTCTGCTTAATCAACTTTGGCTTAGAGCTGGAGCCTGGGGAATATGGGCACACAATTGCCTACACAGTGGAAAGAAAAGGCTACAAAAGGTCTAGCAGCGTGTTTTTTCCTTAAACTGGTCTCACTAACTGCCATACTCCCGGGGAAGTAGGGCTCATCTCTGATTCACAGCACAGACTGTGATCAAGCCCCTCCAGTCCCACCCAGGCAACGGGAAAGGTCTCTGAGCATCTGCTGCCCTCAGGAGCTTTCCTCCTGGGCAAAGCCAAGTTCTCCTCCACAGCGGAGGATCTGGAGTGTGTTCATGAATGCCTTTGAAAGCAGGCCTGTGGTCCTCAGTCAAGTCACTGCTGAGAATAAAAATCATTTCCTTTTTGGTCATCATCTTATCTTTTCTTTTGTTTTTAAGCTACTGGTTCAAAGGTGGGAATATATTTTTCTACTGTGTATGAGTCTAGAAAATGTCACCTCTCATGACTTAGGTAGTAAGAAGTAAAACTGTGAGCATAAACATGAGTAAATATTCGAATTTTTTTGAATAAACACGAATAAAAATTCGAATCCCAATTTTGATGTTGTTACTATTTCTCTAACTTTGAGTATATCACTTAATTTTCTAAGGTGTCCATCTCTCCACTCATTTCACAATTCATTCGTTCATTCATTCATTTTGATTCAATTATATATTGAGTGGTAACTTTATATCAAGCCCTCCAGGCAAAATATCTATAGTTAAGCACTAAAGAAACAATATAATATCACAATAAAAGAATAAAAATGCACAAAATAATGCAGTGAGCCCTCTAATAAGAATTCGATGTAGAACAAGGGAGTGAGTGCCTGACCCCACTGCTCAAGAAAGGAAATACACCTTGGCTGGTGTGACTCCGTGGATTGCATGCTGACCTGTGAAACAAAGGTCACTGGTTCAATTCCCAGTCAGGGCACATGCCTGGGTTGCAGGCCAGGTCCCCAGGGGGGCATGCGAGAGGCAACCACACGCTGACATATATCTCTCTCTCTTTCTCCCTCTCTACCCCTCTCTCTAAAAGTAAATAAAATCTCTTGAAAAGAGGAAATACGACCTTTTCAAAGAAATGATCTCCAACTGCTATATACACATATGTATGTATTTAGGAAGGCAGATGAGATGGGGCTGAAATGATAAGATTATGAGGCAAATTTTAGTCATGTAATGAAGTTTGGAATTTATCTTAAATATAATGGGAGACCACTATTATTTTTTTCAGTAGTGGAGTGACATGAAGGAATTACAGACTTTAGAAAGAGTTCCTGAAAATCATGGAGTTGAAAGAGTTGGAATCAATAAAGCTGTAAACTCCAAAATTTAATGATTTCTCATCAACACAATTGACATAAAGTACAAAATACCATGCTCCTCCGAGATGGACCCTGTATTGTAGGGCAGAAGCATAACATAAAAATCTAATGAAAGTGTACAATGCTTTGTATTCAATACACAGAAGCCATTTAACAGATGTTTACTGAATTGATAGTGAATGAATAGTTCTAAGAACTTCCTAGGAACAGCACAAAGCAAAGCGCATGTTTATCTGTAAGAAATAGAACATTGAAATATGGACATTGTTGTTCTCGGCTTTCTATTTTAAACAGGGATTATCTCAGAATGTGGGAAAGTACTTAAAAGCACTATGAAATTCATTTAAAACTCCAATATCAAGTTCCCATAAAACAGTCTAGTTAAATAATAATAACTAAATCATCATTTCTAACATATCTCAGTGAAGCCACTCTGATATCTTCTTTGAAATAATAGTAATACAAAGAACTTATAAGAAGGATATATACAGATGTTCTAAATTCACAGACAAGTGTGTCCTTAGTTTCCACTTCAGGGCAGATGAATGCAGGGTGGTTGCAAAGCATTGCAAAACAACACATTTCAAAGCAGATAATATGTTTGAATACATTTCGTCCGGCGTGATGTAAGAAAGTAAAGTTCGGCGCCTCTCCAAACCAAACTAGGATCTCCTTGAAAACAACCTCTTGAGAGCTTGCAGGAACATCCCATCACTAAAGAGAAACTTGTGTAAAAACTAGAGGTCTGCCTGGAGACACAGTCACTTTTTCTCCTGTAAAGTCGGATCTGCGTTTGTTTGGAGGGAATGCGTGAGGGCGGTGGCGCCAAGGCTGAGTGAAGCTCTGTGTTATCCTTCAGATTCCCAGTGGGTTTCTTCAGGCAAGCGATGGCAGGTAAATGAGCCTTTTTTCTCAACCACCAGTAGTTTTTCTTACTCTTTAAATAGTGGATTTCAGAGGCTTCTTTTGCTAGTCACATTTACTCCAACTTACAACTAGCATTAACGTTCTCAGTCAAAATGGAGATGAAGGGGAACTCTATGACTGTTAGGGCTGGGCATAAGAGCTCAGGGCTCTGTTGGTAGGGTACCCACATTATTTGTGTTTGGATAGATTGCTTTTCGGTTTGTGTAAAATTACTTTGTAACCTTATCATTTGGGTTGCTGATTAAGAAACAAATCCTTTAGTCTCTATGTTTCTAACTTGACTAATTCTAAGTGAGCCAGGGTGCTGTTGGAAGCCTGTTTTCCCTTCCAAATACAGTGCTGAGTTCATTCTGTTGCACTCTGTGCACCAAGTATATTAATCAAAGCTCTCCAGAGAGGAGGCGTTATAGAGAGACTTATTATAAAGACTTGGTTTACACATTGCCCTGGCTGGTGTGGCTCAAGTGGATGGAGTTCCTGCCTTCGAACCAAAGGGTCGCTGGTTCAGTTCTGCGTCAGGGCACATGCCTGGGTTGCGGGCCAGGTCCCCAGTGGGAATGGTGCAAGAGGCAACCATACACTGATGTTTCTCTCCCACTCTTCCTCCTTGTCTTCCCCTCTCTCTAGCAATAAATAAATAAAACCTTTGAAAAAATAATTGGTTTACATGATTATGGAGACTGACAATTCCCAAGATCTGCAGAATGAGTGGGCAAGCTGGGGACCCGGAAGAGCCAATGATGTGGTTCCGTACCAAAGGCCAGGAGTCTAGAGACCCAGGAGGGGTAGATATTTCAATTCCATTGCAAAGGCATGAAAAAGCCCGTGTCTTTATTTGAAGGCAGTGGGGCCAAAAGAATTCTCTCTACTCAGGGAAGTTTCAACCTTTTTGTTCTATTCAGATCTTTAACCAAAAAGATAAGGCTTACCCACATTAAGGGGGTCAATCTGCTTAACTCAGTCTACTTAAATGTTAATCTCATCTAAAACAAGGTCACAGAAACACCCAGAATAATGTCTGACCAATTATCTTTGTGCTCCAGTGTCCAATCAAGTCAACACATAAAATGAACCATCATATTGTGAATAATATTTGTTTTACTGTTTCAAAGGAAATTACCTACCAAAAGAATACAAAAATTGAAAAGAGACAGAAGAATCAACAGCAAAGCTTATCTCATTTTTTCAAAATCAGAAACATAAATCATAAATACATATTCTACATATATACAAGTAATATAATGTTATCATAAAAATAACATCCAAGATTCATCGTGTTTAAAATGTACCATTCAGTTAGTTATTTTGTGTTCAGTACCAATTAGGAAACTCTTCCCACAACTCAGAGAAAGGCTGATACGCAGCCAGAGAAGAAGTGTGTAGGTCGGAAAGAGTGGGAGTGTTCTGAAGCAGAGCCGATCCGCGTGTCTTCATTCCTCCTCTGCATGGAGTGTACAGATTTGACCCCAAACCTCAGCAGAACTATGGTTTCTGTGCATTTGAAACTTGCTAAAATGTGGGAGAGGCTGACATGAGGCCATCAGTGCTCACTGGAAAGAAACTTTTTAATAATTAGTGCAGCCCAACAAGAGACAAAAGCCATGCACTTCCCTCAGCCAAGCGGAGCCTGGGAAAGCACTTCTTAGGTGAGTTACAGAGGACACTGAAGGACTGGGTAAAGGGCTAGAGGAGGTCGGTGGTTCCTTTTATTTATGCAATCCCATCAAATGTAGAAAAAAATATATTTTGGTAAAAATTTAATTCAGGTATTGTATTTTGAAAGTATGCAATTTTTTCAATCTTTCAGAAAATCAAATTGATATTCTCTATGAGGAGACTTTAAAAATGTAACTTTTAAGGTAAATTATGAACTTTGGGTGATTACGATGTGTCACAGTGCAGGATCACCCCTGGTAGAAAATGTACTATTCTGGTGAGTGGCATGGACTGGGAGGAAGGCTTTGCCTGTGTTGGGTAGGGGGGAGTATGTGGGGCATCTCTGTCCTTTCTCTCAGTTTCGGTGTACACCTAAAACTGCTCCAAACCTTTAAAAACATATAGATTTATTGATCAGATGATTTCAATAATATCACTTACAGTAGTATATTTTAAAGAAGTAATCAGAGATATAAAGACTTTGGAATTAAAATGTCCTTTCCTGACATATTTTAGTAGGTTACAATATGGTGATAGGCTAAATATCCAAGCTTTGGGAATGGTTCAATGAATCATGGAATAACCACAAGATTGAATGCCCAAAAGGTGATGGTAATGTGCTATACAAGATTGCTTACTGCTGTAGAATACGTTCAAAGGTCATGCCCAAAATGGGCAGCTTATTTGACCATACACCTACCCTTTGCCTCACTCATTCCAGTCCTAGATGTTTAACCCAGAGAAATAAAAACTTCTCTAAAAACTTGTACACAAATATTCATAGCAATTCTTTGTAATTCCATCTCCCCTTCCTCTTCCAGAGTGATTTTTTTTCCATTAAATAAATGGATCCTGAATGATGAGCTAGATAGTACACATCTAAGGATAGCAAGTTGTTTTAATTTCATGTATAAAACCAAAGAAATTTCCCCACTAATATGCAAAAAATGTAGATCGTACTATGCTCAGAGTAAGTTAATTAGTAGCTATTTCGATGATGATGGAGCTACCTTGCCTCATGCTGTGACTGACACTATAAAGGAAAAGCAACGATGAGGGGCAGAATAACCAGTGTACACAGGACCAAACACTCTGCCCTATCTGCCTCCTTCTGGAAAAGTTTGAGTGGAGAGGTCAACACAAACGCATTTTGTATGAAACAATTCTTGAGTATAGTGAGCTCTGGAGTGCAGGTGCCACATTGGCCATTTCTGTCTGCACAGTTGCCTGGTACTTATTTATCTGGGACTATGGAGACCGAGGACAAGCCATTGTCCTCTATGTAGTGGAACATCCTTGAAGGGCATCCCTGGCAAGCAGCTCTACACTTTGGAGCTGACTCTGCAGCCATAAGAGGAACAATGATCCAGGGACAGACAAGGAGCCTCTTAACCTTGAGCATTATATTTTCTAAGCAGCACAAACTACCCAAATATTGAACTCTTGGGAGTTTTGAAAGCGGAAATTAGTGGGTAACTTGATAAATCCAATGCACTAATTTTTATTAAGGTGTTAATGACATATTGGCGTTTGGCAAAAGCTCATTTGTTACTGACTAATGAAGTCTTAGACATCATTTCTCATTCACATTTGCTGTCAATATCTAGTCAGATAAAGGCCACAGAAAGTGTGCCAAATGCAAAGTGGCCTTCCTGGAGTGAGTCTTTCTCATTACAAGGTTCTGATGTAAAGAAAAGTCTTGCTTTGAAATTGGCCCCAACAAGCCTGACATTGTTCAAGCCCTTGTCGGCTGAGCACTCAAATGAAACAGGGTAGTGAAAACTAACTCTCTATCTTTGAATTTCACAATATCTATTTGAATGATTATTTTCACGTTCTGCTGTATCCTTAGAAAGAATTGGAGCTATTACAAAGAGCCTGAACCCACAGGCTGATCACCAAAATGCTGAGCCATTTTCCCATTTTTTTCAAGCCTACTGTTCTATATAAACACACAATTTAGATTATCTAATCCATAGTGGTTTCAAGATGCTTTGCAAATGCGGAGACTAGCTTTTTGTATAGCTCATGCTCATAGAAATGTCATTTCCCTTCTATGTGAGATCTTAATCTCTAGATGTGTTGAGTGTGTGCCTTGTGTGTGTGTGTGTGTGTTTTGATAGCAGACTCATGCCAGGGAAAGGGCATCTAAACTGTAGCTCTGGTACATCATCTTTCTGTAAAATGAAAGAAAAACATAGATGAGAGAATTACCACATAAAAGGCATCGATTCAACCAGGAAATTCTATTCATTGAAGTGGGAATTTTGGCTCCTGAATGAAAATAATTGATCTATTTCATCACAGAAAAAAATGGAGTGAAAAGGAATGTGGGCTGTTGGAAAATATCACTTTAGCTTCTCTCTTCTGCTTCTGAGTTACTCTCTCGGGACCATGGATAACCTTATCACAAACACAGTTGTTGAAGTGTGAAAGTGATTTGAAGATAGTAAATGAAATAAAAATCTGTAATTTTCCCTATGAATTGCATGGATAAAGAAGGAACACATGACAATTCCAACTGAAAAAGAGAGCCTTACAATTTGTATTTTTAAGGTCTGGCTATAAAGATCTATGATATTTGCATATGAATTCCCTTCAACTTGCAAAATCTCTGAGCTCACAAAGTAAATTAGGAATAGAAGAAAGGTTAGTGTAAAATTTTGCTTCTCAAAAATGTTCTCTTTTTATAAAATACTTTAATAATATCCATATTTAAGAAGTCTTTGACTTTCTGAGCTATTGTTTGAAGAAGTCTACTGAAAAAATCTATTATTTAAAATTGTAGACTTTGGGATTATATTAAAATTTCTGTTTCATGGGTAATAAGACATTCTTTTATCAGATACTCCTTTCAGGGAGAGACAGTTTACATTTGTTCTATGAAAATTTCAATTACCACTCAGAAAAATGTTTTTTCAACAGCTCTGGTCTCCAAATAAAATCCCATTGAAGGTGCCCTCACTGGGCTGCACTCGTGCAGACTTTCACAAAATGAGCAATCTAGTTTATGAAAATGAATTTTATTTTTCCTTCTTGTTCATTGTACCATATTTTCCACTTGTGGATGAGACTGATTTCCTTGTCTCTCCTCATCAGAACAGTAGGAAAATAAGTTACAATCTCCCGCAAAGGGTAAAAATAGCTTATATTCTATTTACACTGCAGAAATGACTTGAATGTGCCATTAAAGAATTTATTAAGAAATGTAGCTTTCATAGAAAAATGGTGTAAAATCTGGGTGGATGATTATTAGAAAGAAGAATATATCTTTGTACCTATAGTTTTCCTCATGAGATGTTATATCTTTAATTTTTGGGTTTTTCTTAATGTTCTTTTTACAGTTTGCCCTTCATAAAATATGAAGCACTCACTAATTATTCTTCAGCCCCAAAGACTAGATGTAAGATTATTAAGGGACATACATTAAATGATTTCTATCACAGAATGACTCAAACATTGAAAATGAGTGACCCAGTGTTAAGAGACGTGCAACCGCACAAGCATTCTGGCCATTGACATGATTCTGATCCAAACCATCGTTTTCTATGAAGTTTAGTAAGAAACATGTTCTTTGAGTTTTTGGCCATGTGACTACTGGTGGAGTGTCTGGTACAACAACAATGCTGATTCAACCACGGGTTTGGTTTTTAACACGTTTGAGGCAATACATGTGTTAGCTTTGATGAAAATGGAAAGGCAGTCAAAAGCAGCAATATTTCAGGCAGAAGCATCTGTGACACTTTCCAGTTCTTCTGATGCAAAATGATGCAGTCTTAGACAAATGAAGTTCCCTAAGCCGAAATTACTTTATGGACAAAGTGGGCAAAACAATGCCTAGTTCTCATTGTTGTGGTAATGCTTTAATGAGTTAGATTATGTGTATAAAGTGCTCTGTGTAACACTGTCTTCCAGAGGTTAGAAAAAGGATGTTTATTATGTGCAGTGGAGACATGTTTGCTCTTTGTCACATTTCGTTTTCTCCCACTTAGGCAGAAAAATAGACAGCATTTTCAGCCTCCTTTCATTCAGGTGCGATCATGTCCAGCAAATGGAATGTGAGGAAATGGGACATGCATTACTTCCAGGCCTGGCCCACTGAAGCTTCCAACGAGAGACGCTTCATGCTCTTTCTCATTTCCCCAGCCTATGTGGACAAGATCAGCACCCTCAAAATTGTGCATTGAAGTTGGTGGAGGCATGAGATGGGAAAATCTGGAGTCCCTCGATCACCATTAAGGAGCTATAGATCAAAAGTACCCATTTTGAACTATATGTGAGTTTAAAAAAATACCATATATAGTGGTCATGATCTATTTTTTGTGCCTTTTTTTATTAGAATAGCTAGTGTTATCATAAGTGAACATGGTGTTATCAACAGAACTGTATACCGTTTGCATAGTGTTAGTAATAAGAGTGGAATAAGAACTATCACTTACAGTATAAATGACCTGCTGTCAGGTTTCAGGTGTCAGACCCTATATAGATTATACACCATATCATATTTTTATTAATGAGGATCAGTAACAAGCAAAATCAACTTTGGTTAACCAAAGTAGCAAGTAAACTTACCGCAGTCATATTACGTACAGCAAAGAATCATCAGAGGAGGCCAGGAGAATGGGGGACAGGAATTCTGTCACTGGGTATGTGTCATTACGTGGTCTGTCATTCAGACACCCCTGCTGGTATCATCTTTATGAAATGTTCTACGGCTTTCTGTCATTAACACTGTGCCGGAAGCCAGCTGGGAGGCTCGTGCTGGCTGAAACAAGGCCGCAGTTCAGCGCACCAGTTCACAGTAGCCGCGGGGAGAAAGTCTAGCCCCCTTCCGCTTTCAGACTGGAAGGCACAGCCTTCTTTTCCTCCAAATTCTCATAATAAAAAAACCTTAAAAATAGAATAGTTGGGGTTCTGGTACGTCAAAATCAAATACAAATGAATGCAACATTTCACTGTTTTGAACTATGTATTTATATACATCTTTGTTCCTATTATAGTTCCAAAATTATGCTCTGGCCTAACTCTAGTGTAAGAGAAACTGCATTTACCTTCTCTCCAAAGGTGGATGGCCAAGGCTCCCATCAGCATCTGCATTCATGTCCAGTGACTCTCCCTCTGCATGTACCGATCTATAGCCAAAATCATAGAGGTTAACACCACCACCACTTTGAACAGTTAATGTTGGGAAATAGAGAAAGAAAAAATGGAAATTAATTGGAGACGACTTCTCTCATTCTACAACTAGTCAATGAGCCAAAGTTTGCATTATAATGCTTCTACTCTGTTGTCCATTTCACAGTCTCTTTGCCCCAGACATCAATCACTTCAGCTGGCTGAGACATTCTTCAATGCACGTTGTAATGGAAATCTGCGTTTCCCCCAAATTTGTGATGTTTGCAGTCCTACCTGAGTGGCTGCTTAGGTCATATCCATCAGCTCCTCTGACTCAGTGTGGAGGCATCAGGGCAGACTGTGAGGGCTCATTAATATACTATACCCATGTCTGATTAGAAAACTTAACGATGCGGTGTTTTTATTTTCCCCAAGCTCATGGACGGTGGTGCTAGAAGAGGCATGGGACACATGTGAAGTAAAATACACTTAAGTGTCTATTTCATCAGGCACAAATTGCTACTCTTCCATCTGAAGAGGTCTTATAAAACATACATGTGCAGCTGTGGTCATAATGATCAGAATAGGCAATTTGTATACTATGCACCAGGCGCTGCTCTCCTAACCCTATCCAGTGGGGGTGGGTTACTATCATCTCTTTGAAATTGTTTTGGAGAGTCAAGCTGCTTGCTGCTGATGACACTGAGAATCATTTTCTGCACTTCAGCAACGGGAGAGGCTCTCTAGCCTTGCGAAGGACAGGGCTGTTGTTGAACCTCACTCAGCTCCCTCTCCCCGCATCACAGCTCTTTTTCTTCTTAAATCTGCTGGGAAAACATTGGGCTTGCTGACTCGAGTCCCCAGAGCAGTTTAACCTGCTGTACTTGGTAAGTATGAGCTTCTGTGGTGGTTAGAGTTCATGGTGAGCATTCACAGACTATACATACTCTCACACTCCGGGCCCATTCTAACTATCAAGAATTTATTCTTTCTCCTACAAAGCCCTTGACAATTTTTATAAAATTAACCTCTCTCCATGAATTTCTATACAAGGGGGAAACCCCTGCAACCAGAATTTATTTATAGAAAATTGTGTGTTTATTCTTACATGTTTAAACTTCAGTCACCTTCAAAGTACTCTGCATTTGATGCAATATATCTATGAAGTCTTTTTTCCCCCCACTGCTCAAAACAGTTTTTGAATGCATTGATTTTGATGCCTTTTAGTGTTTCTGTGGGTTTTTGTTTAACCTCTTCCACATTGGCAAAACTTTTCCCTTTGAGGACTTTTTTCATCCAGGGAAACAAATAAAAAAAGTCAATCAGGCAATACCAGGTGAATAGGGAAGGTGGGGCACAGGGGTCATGCCATTTTTGGTCAAAAACTGCTGAACACTCAGTGCGGTGTTGACAGGTGCACTCACAAATCACCCATCATGAAATGGGCAAATGTGTCAAAGAGTCTTCAAAAAATCCACTAAAGTTAGATCACAATGCCACCTAGTACAGTGGTACAGATGAGTTTCTAGAACACTCTCCTTGTGAGGGAAGCCTGTAGTACAAGGGACCCTCCCTCCAGAAGATAATTCTGGAGGGAATTTTTGGGGTTCCTCTTCATAGATTGTTGACACATCACTTTTCCGGCTGGCAAAGTGAAAACCAAGATGTGCTCCTTGACAGGCAGTTCCAGAGAAGTGTTAACATCTCTGCTTTCCTCCCGGGGTATTTCTGCATGCTACTGTAATGCATTAGCCTCCTGGTGGGCCAGTGTTGGCACTGCCTGCAGTGCCATTTGTTAACAAGATTCTATTTTTTATGCAATGGCGATAAAGAACCCTCCATGAGATCATAAAGGTGCAGTGAGGGAAAGTCAAGAGTAGGCTGATGACACTACGGGCTCTCTGCCCATGAAAAATACATGTGACCTCAGGACCTGCTCAGGCCCTTTCTCATGTGTATTCTCATTTAAAGATGGAATCTTGCTTGCAGTCAATTGGCAGGTGAGTGAAAGCAGTAGCAACCATAATGGCAGCTTGGCTCCCCAAGTAGATGTTCCATTTCTATCAGGGTTTACTAGTTCATCAAGAGCTATTTCTTAAAGGGAAAATAAATCAATAGGGTGTCTGCTCTAATTCTGAGGCTTGCTACATAGGCTCTGTATGATGTAAAAAAACTGCAGAAAATACCTTGAGCTTCATGAACACCAACAATGTATATGCATTCAGGGGGAAGAGTTGATGGTTTTGGAAACTGGCCTGGCTTATACACCTACTCTTGCAGTGTAGTCCGCTCAGAACTGGAAACTTTTAGTGTCAAAACAAAAATGAGTCAGAGCAGCACAGCCAATGGCAGCATATGTTGACTCCAAAATGTGTAAGCATTTAAAAATAACTATATGGAGAAAGAGTGTTATTTACAGGCTACAATTCTATCTCATAAAGAAAAAAGAATAAAAGCTTAGTCACATCAGGTAATGAATCTCCTACTGACCATGCTTGTTTAGTTTCTTCCCCTGTTGTTTACTGTATTTACCACTTCTAGTTATGTTTTTCATCTTTTTTTCCCCTCTGAACATAGTCAAATCACCAAGTAAACCCACATGAAGGCCTTCTGCCAGATTGCTTCTAAAGGAACTCGGGAGTGTAAGCGTTGTGGCTCTGGGTTCTGACGCTCAGTAATGTCAACACACACTCAGCACTAAACACGTCATCTCAAACATTTCTGTTTAACTCCATCACTGTCATAAATGCAAGCTATTCTCAAGTAGTAGAACTGAACTCATAACTCCAGCACTGTGTACATATCTCCTCCAAAATTCAACCTCCACCCTCCATCTTCCAGTTAAATCAGTCCAGTGTGCCCATTGTTATAGAAAGGCTGTTCATGTCCCCTTAAAATTTATTGTGCTCAATGTGATGCTATTAGAAGGTGAGGCATTTGGAAGGTGATTAGTTCATGAGGGCAGAGCCCTCATAAGTGGAATAAATACCTTTATCGAGGAGGCCCTCAAGTCTTCCCTTGCCTTCCACTGTGTGTGGACACAGGGGGAAGGTGCTGTTTTTGGACCAGTAAACGTCAATACTGAATCTGCCAGTGCCTTGATACTGGGCTTTCCAGCCTCGAGAGCTGTGAGAAATAAACATTTGTTGTTTATAAGCCAACAGTTATGGTATTTTTAGAGCAGCATGAACAGAGTAAGATACGCAGAGAATCATGGATTGTAATCAGCAATCTTACCATTATTCTACCTCATCAGTCAATGTATTCCCTGGCCACTGGTCAGTATACACCTCCTAAACATAAGTGAAAATGTGTTCGTCCTGTATCCACACAGCTCTCCATGAAGCCCACTCAAGTAGACCATGTTCATTTCCATGCATTGGACATACACCAGAGTTGTAAGTTAGAGCCAACATGCACTTCACTCTTCATTGTTCTATTTAAATGTCATTCTGAATCCATAACATTTGGATTTGAATTAAAATCTACAAATAATAAACTCAGTGAATGGTGTTAGTGGGTTTCAAGAAAATGTTCTGAGATGCTATTAAATGAAGTAAGAAACTATTCTTAGACAGAAGTTAGAAGTATGTTCTTCATTAAATTTTAAGGAGTGCACTGAAATTTAGGTCATGGTTATACAAATATACTGGGATTTTAATTAGAAATATAAGTAGCTGTGCTATAAAATTCTCAATTTGGTAATGAATTAAACTATTTTAAGAGAAGTTTCATAAAAAAAATGAAGTATAATTTTGGCTTGATTAAAGGAAGTTTTCTAAGGAAAAAATCTCTGGGTTGACAAATAGAGACATTATGACAACCCGTGATTATCAAGATATTCTGCTTCCATTGATGTCTCTGTTTCCTCATTGTTTATGCTCAGAAAAATTTCTCCAGAAGGTGAAAGGATGAAAACTAAAACTCTAGTCAATTTTGATTATTACTTACAGATGTATAATAAAATCAACACCAAAAACAAATTATTGCTACTCACAAGTTTTATTATTAAGGAATCATTTGCTTTCTTTAACACATAGCACACAAACAATGTTGATGCAGACACTGGCTCACAGTGTCCGTGTCATTATGGATGAAATGAGACATTCACATGGACTACTGAGTCCAGTGGAGGAAAAGGGACAGCATGGTTTTTCTCTCAAGGGAAGCAAAAGCCTTGGCCCTTGCTGTGACCAGCCTTTACTGGGTTTCTCAGCACATTGCCTAATGGAACTCATTTACTATGCACAGGTTCACTTTAGGTGGTACCTTTTACAGAAAACAAAGGAGCCAATGCTGCTAATCACATCACAGAAGAGGGATGTTTGCAAATAAAAAGGCAAAAGTGGTTGAACTGGTTACACTCATCCTTGCAAGGTTTAGCATGGATTTTAGGAAGTTACTTTACAGTAAATGTTCTCAATTCGGGGTGAGGGAGTTTTTTTAGCAAAAGCAAGACCTAAAGCGACCTAGGTACATTGCAGGCCTGATTCCCCACAGGAGAACCTATCTGTGGGCGTGAGTCCTGTGCATCTCCGAGTGGGAGCTGGGCCCACAACACACAGAACGGTCTCCTACACAATGTAATAAGAGTAGACAGAGTAAGGCAAGACTTCAACAGTAATTTAAACTACAGCGCTCTTACAGTCTCACTCCATGTATGGTAGTATCACTGAAATGATAATTGTTTATAGTGGTAATAGGTCCAGTCTGAGTCAAAGTCGCTACACTTGGGAGCACACACAAGATGATTCTAAAAACATCATCTTAAGTTTATTTTTCATCCTTTTGTTGTTATTGTTTTACTTTGTATTTTGGAGGTTCATACAATAAGGACAGATCAAAAGCCCCACAGACTTGGAAATGGTTAGAAAACATTAATTTCAGCAGTTAATGAGAATTCAGTATGACCTGCTGCTTAATGTTATCTATAGTATTTTCTTTTCGTTAGTTTGACTTTTACATTTACAAATGTATCTATGAGACATTATATTGCAATGCATTCTCTGCAAAAACCTTCATAAATATGTTTTATAGCATCTGTGTTTGTACTCCTTTCTATTGCTCAAATCTATCGTTGTCCCCTATTCCCTACACACTTGGAATTCATTCATCCTAAATGTACCACAAAACCTATAAAATTCTGAAGTTTAAGTGTTGCTCTCTGAGACTTCTTTTAGCAGCTTACTCATATTACCTCATATTTTTCTAACCATGTGCAATAGGATAGGTTTTAGCTGATTTAAGTTTATAGTTAACTTAATTTGTTAACAGTTTTGTTAACAAGTTAAATTTAAATAATAAATCTAAATATTTATCATTGCATTGTATATTTTTAGAATGACCAAGTACTAAGAGGTGAAGCTGGCATCAGTTACTAATGAGGGATGTTGACTCTTCTCCATCTTCCAGGTCACAGTCTGAAGGTCTTTACTATTTATTATTGATTTACTTATTCATCTATTTATTTATTTACTTATTACTGATTTTATTTTATTTTATTTATTTAGTATGAATGAAACTTTAATTTATGACATTGATGGCATCTTAAAAAAGTATATTACTTTACAAAAGGTATGGGACACTGGCTTATACATTTTAGAACATGTGTCTACCTATATATAATTATACACATAGTTATATTACATTTATTTTTAAGGATACTTTTACATACATGTAATATATGTATAAGCAATAATTAATTCCAAATGAATTAATGATCTAATTTTTAAAAATATTTAAGTTTTTCTATGAAATTAGTCTATCTATTCATACATCTCTATCAACCTATCTATCCAATCTTTGGGTGATAAAAGTTTTCTTAAACATGCACATAAAGAAATATGGGATATTTCACGAATTTGCATGTCATCCTCGCACAAGGGCCATGGTAATCTTTTCTGTATCGTTCCAGTTTTAGTATATGTGTTGGCAAAGCGAGCCTTGCTTATTACTGCTTTTAAAGAGAGGAAGGGAAAGATAGAAAGATTGATTTCTTGTTCCACTTATTTATGCATGCATTGGTTGATTCTTGTATTGCCCTGACTGGGAACTGAACCCACAACCTCGAGTATCAGAATGACACTCTAACCCCCTGAGCTACCCTGTCAGGGCCTATTTACTATTAACTTAGCGACTCTGGTTGAGAATCTTGAATTCAATTAGTTACGGAAAGATTACATTAAAAAGGTTACTGAAAACAGCTTTATTCCTACACCTGGTTGAAAAGGGAAGGGAGAAAGTTGGATGTTTTACTGTAGCTATTCTTACACGACGTTTCCTAGTTCTGAACAAATGAGGGATGGCTCATTTGTGATGGTGCAAGGGTTCCAGGTGCCTATGACTGCTAGTGCTCTAGCTCCACCTGTCAGGGGAGGGGTCATCATATACAAACTCTCCCCTCCAGATCCTCAGTGGCCCAAGAGGCCATTCTGTTTCAAAGTGTTCAACTGTGGGGAACGTGGGGCCAGCTTAGCCTTCCTAGTGATTTCCTGTGAGCCCAGAGAACTGTGTGCATATTACCAATCTTGGGGACTTTAATATTATTTGGATGTTATGTAGAAAGTGTTCTAATGTGGATCATACACTTATATTTCAAAATAAAACCTAGTGAGACGTAACGAGTCAAGTTTTAACTTTCTGTTTTTTAGGTGATTATGGAACACGTGAACATGAGGGTATTTTTATCACATGATTCACTGCTCCTGTCATCATGTGTCATCACGTGCTAAGCATGTAATCGTGCTGTTGCCTGAATACAAATACCTGGATATCTGGGAAAGGATAGCTTTCAGTAGACGGGAGGTGATCCTGTTATCAACATTTTTTTTACTGTATCTTCTGCCTTGCAATTACATTGTGGCTTGTAATGCTATGCCTTGGCTTACAAATGCTATACCTTGAAGGCTCTGTTTTAAAAAAGAAAAAAAAATCAGAAGCAAATGTTAATATTCTGGCACTTTTGAAATATCATTTCTGAACATCACCCCCTGCCTGATGCTGGCCTTTGGGAGGTGACATTACTAACAGTACAATGACGACAGCAGGAAAGACTCTAAAAACTAGTCGATTTCCCCTTTGAGGGAATGTGGTGTGCAATGTGAGACAGGGTTTTTCTAAATTACCCTCACAAATGTTAACACCCAATTGAGATGCCAGCAATCTATGCCTTTCGCTAGGGGTTTGTAATTTCAATCAACTTTAGACACTGTTGCCTACCTTTACATGCTGATCATGGTGGAGACAACACAAAGCAGCTGTATATATTCACCCAGCAAGATGTTACACCATAAATTACTCATAGGTAACCATATGAATATAGAAAGTATATCTAGCATGTTGAATTAACCCAAAATTTAAATCCAAGAGAAACAGCATTTGGATAGCCTTTGCTCAAACCTAGCACTCTATTATGCTTGTGAAGGGCAGGCATGATCGTTTGCTAGGTAAATGTCTCCATATAGACAGTTTAATCTCTTCTCCTCACAGGTGAGAGAGTGTAAGACACTTAAGCATCTGCAGTCTTGACTAATACATGTGTGAATGCTAATAGTCTCAAGAATAGTTCTGTACTATGGCACCACTTTCCTAAGAAAGCATCAAAATATACTTGAATAAAAAACGTTTATTTTATAGTTAAAATTGCATGCTAATATTATGAGCTACGCAGCAATTTCATCTGCATTCAATTGCTAGTCAACAGTTCTTTAAACTAGAAGAAGTCATTGATCGAGTCAAATGGGCTTTGGGTTTTGTTTTCATCAGCTGTTTAGCATTTGAGAGACAGTTTGCTCTCAAGTAAACATTTGCAAAATAAAAAACATAAAAGGAAGAATGAGTTGTGTTATAATGCTACTGTTATTATTATGGTGTTAATCCTGTGCTGGTGGTTCTGGACATAGAAATAAACAAAGGAGAACATATTTTTTCCAACACTGTTTGAAGTAAGAATTTTTTCCCCAACTTTTTATTTTATTTTGTCTTTGACAATATTTAAGGTCTTGTATACTTTAATCATTTTTTCCTCTTTAATAATTCTGGGCTTAAGGAGAATGTGTACTTTGCATAAATTTTACTCATAGCAACAGAAAAAGTCACAGACTTTATCATTGCTTTCTTGTTTGTTAAGTTGGTCGGAGAGCACAGCCAAATCTTCACTCTGATCCATTACTGAATAACAAACAAAACAAAACAAAACCAATTAAACACAGAGATACAAAGCAGTAGACAGGATGCATGCTTTACCCAACTGGAGCTAATGCAAAGCATTAACAAATGAAATGCCAAAGGCTCTTCATCCTGATCCATGCTTGTTCAAACAATAAAACTTTTTAAGGACAGAACGGAGATTTCCAATGTAAGAAGGAAATGAGAGTACATGTGCACTGTCTGTAAAGAAAGGCAGGTTGCTTATATTGGTGGTTCCCTGATTGCTCATCCCCAAACCTTTACTTTATGGATGGAATCGTTAGGTGTTTGGGTGGGTTTTTGATACTACTTAATCTCTCCTAAACATCAATTGAATTAAAAAAGTACATTTTGGGGGAATTTAACTGTTCCAACATATACGCCCCCCACATAATACCTAAGGATAGGCATTAAAGTTGTGACCTAGGCATTAAAGTTGTGACATATGCTAACATTAGGATCTTGGGTCACTGTCTAGGCAAATATCATAATAGTAAAAAAATTTCCCTTGAAAAACCATTAAATTACCCATAAAATAGAAATATTGTGTTTTATGGAAGACTGATATTGGTAAGCACAACCAGAGAACAGGTCTTTGAAGAGGTTATAAAACAAGAGTCACTATATTTGATTTGAATTTAGCTACTACGTTCAGTGTTTTTATGCACAAAGTCCCATTAGAATCAAGCAAAATAATTATACTTGTATTTTTGCCCCTGAATTCACCTTAGTGCATTCCATTCCTAGGCACTGTTTTAAACTGTAATGCATAATTTCAGTAGGGAGATACTCTCACTACTGAATTTGTGAATGTTCAAAACTATTCGTGTTCAAAACCTCAGTGTCACATAAACATTTTCTTAAAATCGGTTAGAACAGGAGCATGTTTATTGTGCCATAGGAGATGTAAGGCTATGTAATCACTAACTGGAAAACTTCAGGGTCTGAAGCCCCATGTCTTTGCTTTTTCTTCTTTTCATTTAGATGTTTGTCTAAAGACATATGTACCATTGCTAAATGTGATGTCAGCTCAGCCACTGACGTAATCTTGCGACTTTGAAAGTGATCATTGTTAGTTCTGGTAATTAAAAAATTCAGGAATGCAACAGACTTCCTGGTGCAAATCCATATTAAATCTGTTCTTACTGAGTTTGCTTTAAGAAGATGTAGTACTGCATATAAAATGTAGGATTGTGGGATCCATATCACCCAACTTATGTCAAAACAGAAAACAATCATCTCCCAGGGTTCCCAGAAAATACTACTAATAATAGCCTATCTAGGGAACGTTATCTATAACAATATGTGAACGAAATTCTTCTAAGAATACATTAGCTGGCAAGTTTTAAATTTTTTCAAGGTGAAGATTCTGCTTACTCTCAATCCCTAAGTTTTTAAAACTTTTTTTTATAACCTAATAATTTGAGATATGCATTTACTGACTAAGGGATTTCAAGGTGCAGAAACGCTGGGCTGCCAAATTCCCAATCCTTCTCGCTCTTGCATTAATTAATGCGAACTGATACGGTGAGTTAACTAGGGCTCCGCTGGCAGTAGCATAAAGTGCAATATGCTTGCTATCTTTTCCGTAATGGAAAAGCTGAATGTAGAAACTCAGAACGTGGGATGTTATAAATATCTCCTTCGCCAGCCCTTGCAAACAGATTAAAGTCTTAGTGACAGCAAGGACAGTAACTTCAGTGAGAAAAATCATCTTCCTGTTAAAAAGAAATGTGATGTCCATTTTGGACTTGCCTTCTCAAAATTATGCTAAGAGATGTGGACAGGAGTCAGGACAGAATAATGAGAGTCGTTAGGCAGGGGAGAACCTGATGTTCTTCTGCTGTAGGAAGTAATTATGTCCAACACCCGTATCAACTGATAGTCGCATTTTACTTAAGCCGAAAGGGTAGAAATTGAAGTTTGGACTTCAGTGTATACAACCTCAAAATGTCTTTGCTTGATAAGAATGAAAACTAATTTAACTGTGCGTATGTAATACATGTAACAACATAATATTTGGTCACTGTTTTTAGAGTTGCTTCTTGATACACAGAGAATGAGTTGAGTCAGGCCAGAAGCAATACAATTTGAAAAACACAACACAAAATATTTGTCTCTGCATGCTCTCTGATTCTGTTCCTTTTATTGCATAGTTCCTGGGTTTTCTACAATGATTTCAGGTGTTATAAGAATGATTTGATACCTCTGGTCTTAATGTATCAAGGTCATGATTGATTACGTCTAAAAATTTTGCAAGTGAATAACATTCTTTTCATTACCCTTGACACCGTTGAGTAAGGAATATCAAGCTCCTACCCACTGATAGAGACAGAGCCTTTCCACTCACATCTCAGCATCAGAGTGGCTCTGGGTTTACAGAAATCCCAGACACCAAAAGGACCTAAGTCTTGTGGGGAATTAGTAATGTGACTGACAGTTCTGGTTTGTCAATGTATTTTCCAGTAGACGCTCAATTTCATTCAGTTCTCATCACTGATAACTTTGTAAATACCAGTTCTACAACAGGCAATGCACTTTATAAGAGAATAAAACAATGGTTTTGACTGGACCTATGCATGCCATGATACTATCTTATTTTTAATAATGGCTTAACTAGATTGGGTCAGGTAGAGAGGTTATTTGATCCCCATAGAGTAAACTATTTCTCAGTGGAAAGCCCTTAAGTGAGGAATCACTGGAGACTATGGTAAATGAATATAATATTTCCAAATCTTTGCATTAAGATGAAAGAAAAAATATTGCCAGAGGCAGTTTGCAAAGAAATTACATCTGGGTGCAGCAAAGAGAATCCTAAGAGGGAAAGGTTCATTCAATGAGTGAGCTCTTTAGGGGAACTATTATTTGATTAAGAAAGCTATTTATTTAAATGGAGTGTGCTGTAGGACTAGTTTAATCCAGGCCCTGAAGGCTACTTTAATGGGTCTGAGAATTACTTCTGCAAAACATACCTGATTTTTTGATCACTGCAAATTCAATCACAGAGGGTAAACCATTTTACTGCAAGCCATCTTAAGTTTCTGGTCAAGTTGAGAGGTTATGCACTAGCGAAGTCAGGACTATAGGATTTAGGCTTAGTTCCAGGTAGCCTTTATTTTGTTATTCCATCCAGAAGATGTTCGGTGAGCTAACTTATTGAAGAACTCAAGGGACTCAGAAGCAATGGGAAAATAATACTGGACTTAAATGAGCCTCCTGAGAAATCCACATCAACAGGGAAAGAAAAAAAAATATAAATGGGAATCTCTTTTAGATGTAGACGCTACCTCTGCTACCAACTTGATCAGTGAGGTCAAAGGCTGAGACTTCTGTGGACTAACCTACACATTAGTCAACCCAGTTCTGACAAACATAACATTATTGAAAATTGTTTTATTTTTTAAAGATGTTTTAAAATTTATTTTTACAGAGGGGAGAAGGGAGGGAAAAAGAGAGGGAGAGAAACATCAGCGTGTGGTTGCTTCCTGCACACCCTCCACTGGGGGCCTGGCTGGCAACCCAGGCATGTGCCCTGACCGGGAATTGAACCAGCGACCCTTTGGTTTGCGGCCCACCCTCAGTCCACCGAGCCACACCAGCCAGAGCAGAAACTTTTAATCATAAGAGTTGAGAGTGAATTTTTAGAACTAAAAGAACATGGAAAGACTATACAATACCCAAAGAATACGGGCTATCCACAGCATTTAAAATGTTCAAAAATGACAATACGTAGCACCTTTATTCGTCTCAAGTGCCCTGTTACAGCCGTGCGGTTGTTTATGGTCTCACCCTTTTCGGTCGGCGTCCAGGCTGGATCAGTTGTTAACTATTTTCAATATCATCCTGGTAATGAGGGATTCCATTTGTCTTTAAAACTGACAACTTGAACATGTGTTTAATGTAAAAAAATGCACGGGAAAGCAAACACTATATTTGAAGAACGGTTATATTTCTGGAGGGAGACTGAATTGTGAGAGAGAACGAAACGGGAAGAATAATGTTGGCTCCGCACACTTTCTTAGTGCTTGGACTATTTGAAACACGAAGGTTCATCCACGTGCACTTTTTGGTTAACTAAACGCTTAAATACATTTTATACCATGAAATCCATGAGTAAGAAATGTGCAGAATTATAAACTACAGGATTTAACTCTAAATGTGAAATAACTTATAGTTGTTTTCTACAGGGAAATAATGAACAAAATCTTCAAGCATTTGGCAAGTGACTCTGCTTGGTGACCAGTGATTTAATTTGTGTCTCCTATGGAACAGTAAAAGTCGACACAGCTTCTTTTGCAAAGGGAGGCTCATGATTTATATATATATATATATATATATATATATATATATATATATGTATATGTACACAAATTATCGATATACATAAGTATTATATGCTCATGATTTTATATATATACACAAATCATGATATATTATATTTATATATAGATATCATAATACACAGAGAGATATATATAAATTTTTATATATATATTAGTGTGAGGAGACAGGAATGTCCTTGGTAAGGTTTATGAAACTAATTGCTCATTCTCCTTTTACATGTCATACTAAAAACTAATGTAATTACCAGTTAAGATTGCTTCATATAACTCTGGATGAAGAATGAGTTAGGACATTTTGACTTTTCTGAAGGTGTGTAGATAAGGTTTAAAGAAATTGAACATGTGATGAAAAGCTTTTTTCAGATTCCCTGAGGGCACACATCAATACTTCACAACCCATGCTCCTTAAGGGTAAGGCTGGGCATGGATAAGCCAGTTTTGGAAAATGCATATTTGTACCTATTTGGGGTGATCTTCAGATAATACAGTAGAAATTATTGTCTCCTTAGTAACCGGTAGGATGGTACTCAGTAAGGATTTAGGCTACTTTAGAGTATACCAAGGTGGCAGACAGAAACACACATTCATTCTTTTTATCTGAATGTGAGGGCGTGGGGTCCAAAGGTGTGCAGTGATCTTTATAATGTGTTTTGTAAAACTTAATGCTGTCATATAGTGTATTACCTTTTGGGATTGGCCTTTTACACTCAGTATAATTTTCTGCTTTTGGTTTCCAGCCTAATTTTCTTTTTTTTCCCCCTCGGCCTATATCTCAAATGCCTTTATATATATATATAATATATATATTATGTTAAATATATAAATATATATACATATATATTTAATTTATTTTCTAAAAATACTATACTTTCACATTTTGGATTTAAATTATGATCCATTTTGAGTCCATATTTTATAGGGTGTAAGAAAATGATCCTTTGCTGAAAAAGTACACTTTTGCCAAAAAATCAGTTGGCATATTTGTGTGAGGCTATTTTCAAATTTTCAATTCTTTTTCATCGATCTGTGCCTCTTATCCACCTGCCAACATCACCACAGTTTTGACTATCTCTGATGTATAATAATTACTGAAATCAGATCAGTGGCTTCCTCCTATTTTTTCTTATTTTTTAAAAAAATTTAAACTGTACTTTGTTTTTTCATATAAATTAAGAATATTCATATCTATATTGGCAAAAATATTGATGATCATAAGATAGGAATTTTGTTACACCTGTGCATCAATTTCAGGAAAATTGACATTTTTACTAACTTAAGGCTTTCTATCCGTGAACATGTGATGCCTCTCCATTTACTTATGTTTCATTTGTTTCATTAGTGTTTTATAGTGTTTAGCATATAAATATCACACATATTTTGCTGGTTTCCCACCTACTTCATTTTTTAAAGCAATTACATATAACATTATATTTTAAACTTTGGTGTCTATTTGCTTATTGCTAGTATTTAAAAATATAATTGTCTTTTGTATGCTTACCTGTGTCAGATAAACTTCCAGAACTCATTAGTTTGATAAAAGAAAAAATATTACAGCAATATTATGTATTCCTTACAGAAAGTGGCCTATAAATTGAGTTAAAGCACACATCACTTCTGCTAACTTGGAAGTCTTGGATTATGTAAACCCCACCTGACATCAGAATGCAAATGTTCACCCAAGATATAAAATAACAGTAAAGCATTTTATAGATGTTAAGACAACTCACTTTTTAGGTGGGAAGACAGGAATTAAATATGCAAGTGAAATAAATAGATAGAACACTAATGTCAAGTATTATACGTTCTTATTCCAAAGAGAAAGAAAAGATGGAATTGAATTTCTTTAATAATATGGGGAAGCTGCAGAGAAGGAGGAATTATATAAATTGTTTATATAAGAAAAGATAACAGATAATATATCATATAACAAATAATAACAGATATTATTACAGTACTGGAACATATAGATATAATATGAATGTCAATATTCAGATTTCTTATTGGACTTTCCAGGGCACAGTGAGAATGTGAAAAGCTCTGTACTGAGAAACCGATAAGTTCTATTGATGAAAATACTGATAGGTATTTAAGCAATAAATGCATAAAACATTTAATTTATTTTTAAACCAAACATTGTTGTGGTGAATTTTCATCTTTCTTCTTAAAAATTATTATTGTTAAATAATTGTTTTAGTAATTGCATTTTAAGAACCTGTCAAAGCTTTAAATTGTACTCTGAGAGTACAATGAGTCAAAAATTTTAATTTGTAAAATCCCATGCTTGAGGCACAATACTACTTTTTAAAGAGATAATTGTAGAAAGGCAATGACATTTCTAAGGTGGTTTTTTTCACCGACAATTGTCCCTTCTCCAAGGTTTTATTACAGATGAAAATACTAAGGAAATGGGCTGTCAAAGATTCAGTGAAACAATACCCAATTTTTAAGTATTATCTCTGTATGTGTTCTTATATTAATTCTCCAAAGTACAAAACTATTTTCTAATCTTCTCTATATGACATAAATATAAATGCTTTTTCATTTTTATCACTTAAAATAAGTTTTAAAAATAAAAATTTCTTATGACATTTGAAATAATTACATGGGTGTGATTTTTTTCACTATGTCATTATAATTGGATAGGATAACTAAATTTTATGAGAACAGAAATGAGAAGGAGTAACAATTTTAGGAGCTATGTTTAAAAGGAACAAAAAGCCAAAGGCAAAGAGGTGATACCAGGTTATTTCTGTATTTCTATGTTATCTTCTTCTCTCATAATTTTCTTCTTCATTACTATATATCAAAAGGGTTCATATAAGAATCATAATGCTAACAATCATGAGCAGAGGTCCCAAAGCCCAATTCTTGCTCTGTTCCCAATTTGTTTGGAGACCTTGGATCCATCATTAAATCCCACATAGTGTCAGCTTTCTCCTAAGCATGGTTGGTGAGGATGATTGTTGCATTAGTTTGTTATATAATTCTGTTCCCTGTGAACACAACATCATTTATACATTTTGTTTGCTTTGAGTAAATATACCTTTTTACCCAAAGTCATTGGGTTGTCAAGTAATCTCTTGGAGGAGAAGACTCTTATATAACAAAAATTCATAAATATCTGATATTCAAATCAACATACCTGGACATTCTATCTTTCATGTTGGAAGTTGGCAATCACGGTTTCACTGAATCGCCTTCAGGAACATATTTATAAGGAATTATGCTTTAAGACTGGAGGTCTCGAATAGCTCCTAATTCCTAATGTAGTGTGTTTTGCCTTAGATGTGAGGCACGCGCTCACAGCTAGGGCACTGCAAATATGGAGAATCCCCTAAGCAAGTATGTGGTTACCACAGAGCAGCAACAGGGAGAACTAAGGATCTGGTCCCTCGTAAGTGCTGGCTGGGCCCGTAGTAGGTCTGGGTCTGTGAGGGTGGCGATCTGACCAGGGGCAGTACCCAGAACTCAGCACCTTGCCAGTAATCAACTGAGTTAACTCACTCTTTATTTCTTAATTTTTTCCCTTTTAAGCAAGTTATGGATTACTGTTTTGCTTAATCTGCTAAGGCATTTGTTACATTTATTCCTTGAATGTAAAGGCTTTGGAGTAACAGTGAATTTATTTTAGACTCAAATGTAAATAATTAGTTTGCACCGTTTATTTTTGAACACCAGCATCATAGCTGCCAAGAGTAGTGCACACAAGATCCACACCTTTAAGATGGGAGAAACTTTGCGGCTTAAGAACGTATTCTACAACTGCCCTGTGCTGAAGGAGTCAGGTTGCCACACCTACTCCCATAAACATAGCGGTTAACTAAAATAAGATTTAAAAATAACACATTTCATAGTTTGCTATTGATCAACATCAAGGACTTATGCACAGAAGTGTGCCAGTCCATTCCTTCACCTTGAAGAAGAGAACAGTCACTTTTTAAATATTTTCAGTCTTTTTTTTGTTTGTTTATCATACCATAACTATAACCTTATAAATGGTACTACATTCTCAGGAGGTGTTGCAGTCAGGAACATTTTTGACACTTAAAGGCATATGCACATACACGTGCCATTCAAATACTCAAAAGGTTTTTATTAAAGATTTACTACTTAGAAATTATTCATATTAAGACTGAGAAACCTTAGTGGTGACTTTAATTTTGGATTTAAGCCCATGAATCATTTAGCTCTCATGCTGAATAAATTCTATCAAAATATCCTTTAGGTACCAGCTATGAAGTCAACTTTGACAACTTCCCAGATGGCTAACAATTATTTTCTTTAATCTTCAAATAATTTGTGCATCACAAATAATAATATCAAGAAACAGATGTACCCCCATCAAACTTATCCAAGAAAAAGGGATTGATACTTAATATCTTAACTTGTGCTTTGCCTCTCACATTTTCCATACCACTGCCCTTAATTCTGTTTTTATCATTTTCTTGAGTTTTAAAAAGGTTTTGTGATGATCTGTAGAGCCCTTAAGATTACAGTGTTCAGTTTCACTTGTTTTGAACTTTATGTAAATGATACCATGCTAAGGCAGTCTTCTGTAGCTTGCTTTTTTTCCCAATTCAAACTTACCTTGGTGAGTACATCTATTTGATTCTTATAGACAAATTACATTAACTTAATTGTTGAATATGTACTATATTTATCCACTGTCTGGTTTATGTATTTGAACCACTTTAATATTTTTCTCATGAAAAACAATTTACTATAAATATTTTTATATGTACTTCCCAATGTATTGATCAATGGTTTTCTGGATTTATTGAAGTTATATAAATTAGTCATATAGATTTAATATGAATTTTTATTTGAAATTGGGAACAAGACTGGGATGGTTATTTTACCACTTTATATTAAAAATTTACTGGAATCTGTAATCACTAAAGTAAGGCAAGGAAAAAGTCATAAAAATCAGAAAGGAGGAAGTAAATTCCCTGAATGCAGAATTGTGTACATAGGAAATTCTAAAGACTTCTCACACACTGCTGAAAGAAGGTACAGGTGAAATTTTATTTTATTTGTATTTTGTTTGATCCCATTCTTATAACCTCATTGCTACGATATAACTGTTGTACTACCAAGCATTTAGTGTGTGGCTTAAGATGATCAATATATAATTCTCTTTTCTCTTTCTCAACTCCAAAACAACTAACATATAGACACACAAATCAGGTGAGAGTTAAATGTCATCTTTGTTTCTGATAATTCTCACTTGTTGCCATATCTCAGCACACCGACCAAATGAATTCTCTAAAATGCACTTGTTCAATGTGCCTGACCAGCAACTAGAGTTTTGAAAGCCTCCCTTCCAAGTGATATTTGGGACACTATAGGATATTTACCATCTGAGTAAACAGAGACACATTTGTCTGAGGACAAATTTGCTAAAGGCTAAGCTATATGTGATTTTACTACTCGACCTTGCTATGAATTTTATGTAGCATCTATTCTTACCGCAGATGCTTCCAAAACCAAAGAATCTCCAACAAAGGTCACGTGACCCAAGTTCTGGAGCTGTTTGCAGCAGAGCCTGGACCCATTGCAGAGCCTTTTCCTGTCCCAGATAAATTAAGAAAAGCGAGATTGCATGTCACCGAGTATATGGGCTGAAACAGTATAACTAGAAGAGGAATGTAATTTCTCCAGAAACATTCAAGTCCTAGCAAGTGCCACACTCGCTTGTTCCTGTTGGGCATGCTTTATGGGGTATTTGTCTCATACTTTGGAGGGAATAGCCCTGACCACAGGACCTCCAGAAATGTCATTGGCTTTTAAAGGGACAGCTTCCTCAGTCTTTGTGGAGTTCATCTCCCACCCTGTGGAACACATGTGTCTCGCCCAGGCCACCTGCACACTAGCCACCTCTTCCTTGTCCTGCCCAGTACAAATAAAGTCACTTACATAATGGATCAATGTAATGGCCTCTGGGGTATCCAGAAGGCCTAGATCTCTTCAGATTTTATATATACATAAAATAACAATAATACAAGGATGCAGGAGAGTTAACAGTCCAGAGGTAAAACAAATCAATATTGTCTGTATTACATGAGTACAACCTACTTCTGATCCCCTTTTGTAACTGAAGTTGAAAACATTTAACACATCAATGTCTACCTACCACATTCCTGGTACTGTATCAATCTCTCTAACCCTGATACCTCATCTACCATAGCAGTTGTGACTGGGGACACTACTTGGCTGAGCCTATAGTTATCTACCATAGTTCTCTGGAACCCAGCCTGTACCCTCGGAGGCCAGACAGACAAACTCTCTAGTTTGCCTATACTTTAGTTCTTAAATGTGGACACTAACCTCTGCTGTCCCCATGCCCTATGATGCAATATAATTTTATATTTATTATCGTTTTTGGGGAGGAGGGACTAATTTTAAAACATCCTGTTGATCTTCCTCAGTATAATAACCCTTACACACAATCAAGAGACCCAGTGTGATGATTATACAAGCATATCAATTTTGATTTTGCACTCAAGGATTGGGGAAATGACCAGTGGGTAAGTCCATGGATCCACTACATGGTATGAATGGAACTTTAACTAGAATCTCATGTATTACATTACACCCTTAAGCTTCCACTCCAGTGGAGGGCTATAGAAAACTTTGACTCTTTAAAGTGTCAGACTGTGTGTGCAACAACCCTCAAGGTATCGGGGTAGTCCCTCTTCCATAGTGTATAACTACCAGAGTCAATAACCACAGGTCTCTTTTTAGAAGAAACAGATATATATATATATATATATATATATATATATATATATGTGTGTGTGTGTGTGTGTGTGTGTGTATTATATATAATGTAATATAATATAATTTATAATATATAAATTATATATATAATTTTATGAACATAGTTATTCTTCAGTTATAGGATTCTGGATCAGAAAATGGACTAAGTTTTGGAAGTTTCTTGTTATTGGGGTGTCTACCCTAACCCCTAATCTCACATCTTTGCTTTGTCTTTCTTCCTCCCTTCTTTTCTCCCTCCTTTCTTTCCTCTCTTCTTTTCTTTCTCCCTCCTTTCCTTCCTTCCTTCCTTCTTTCCTTCCTTCCTTCCTTCCTTCCTTCCTTCCTTCCTTCCTTCCTTCCTTCCTTCCTTCCTTCCTTCCTTCCTTCCTTCTTTCCTTCCTTCCATCTCCCTTCTTCCCTTCCACCTTTCCCTCCTTTCTTCCTTCTTTCCTTTTGTTATAGATGTGAAACAACACCTTTATGTTGCCCATCCATTTTGTCTCTAGGAAAGACATCTCCTTAACCCTCTGTGAGTCAAACCCCCTTAGCTGTCCCTCTGATCTCACTGGTTGTGGCCTTCTGGCTTTCAGAAGTTAAGTGCAGTCACCAGACCTGTATTCTTCAAAGATTTATCCTTTCCATGGATATTAAAAATCCTAGCTCTGTGACCACCTTTCCTGTAATCAGCTGTAGTCATGAGGTCATACATGATGGACAAAACCTTTAGCTTATACTAGACCAAAAACCTGCCACAAGAGTTACCAAAAAGTAACTCACTCATATTAACTCAAGATAGTGTCATGTATGTGTATTTCAAAAATGTTTTCTTTTTAAAAAATTGAGTTGTAAAATCACTATTATTTATAATTTTAAAAAATATTTTATTTTTAGACACAAGGAAAAGAAGCATCAATGTGTGGCTACCTCTTGCATGCCCCCCAACCAGGGACCTAGCCCATAACCCAGGCATGTGCCCTGACTGGGAATTGAACCAGTGACCCTTTGGATTACAGGTCGGCACTCGATCCACTGAGCCATACCAGCCAGTGCTATTATTTATAGTTTTTTATTTTAATATAATATTGATTATGTAGGAGAAATCTTTTGTAAAATTAAAAGTTCTCACAGCAGTGACTTAGGAAGAGACCACTGAGAACAAATATGATTAACTTGAAAATATTTACAGGGTGGACAAAAGTAGAGTATACAAATACAGAGTTTATTCTTATATTATCATTATTTATTAATTATTGCATTACTTATTTAACAACTGCAAATAAACCTACTTTTGTCCCTCTGTAAAGTTCTATACAAATGGATATTTTGAATTATAATAATTTTATATTTAAATTAGAAAAATAAAATTACCACATTAAACCTATTATTTCATTGATACCATAATTTAGAGTTTGCTTAAAACTCTAGTTTTAAGTAAATTTACCAAAACATGTCTTAAATACAGCAATATACCATTATGCAACCACAAGTTTGGTAACATAGAAAATCAATAATTTAAAGAAAAATATAAGGTGTAGGTACAAAGAAATATTTGTTAAACACATGATTTAATTATGATTCAGTAATTTTGTTTCTGGTTATATGTTGCCTCCTTTCAAAAAGGAATTATGTTCTTCATTAAAGTCATGCCCTCAAATATGTTGCTAGAAGGCTTATACATAATAACCCCAAACTGAAAATAACTCAGATGGTTATGTCCACAATGGGATTCAACAGCACAATGGATAAGAACAAGCTATTCTATTCATTAAGTATGGATTCTTTTCATGGATATATTGTTGAAAAAAAAAGGTAGCCTGACACAAAAAAGCACGTACTGAATGACTCCATCTATAAAAACTTCAAAGGAGGCAAAAATAAACTTGGTGTCAGAATTGAAGAGTGGTAAGGAGTATGGATGGACTCAGTGGGCAAACCAGGGAACCCAATGAGGTTAGAAATCTCTACTCTGATCTGAGTGGCAGTTACACCAGTCCGTGCATGTTAGACACTCGCTGAGCTGCATATTTGGACATTTTTGCTGTATCAAATTACACTTCAGTAAAAAATTCAACAGAAAGCTGTGATGATGAGGATATGATGAAGATGACGATGATGATAGCAACAGAACAGTTGGCTAATTTGGGAGAAAAAAGAACAATTCAACCTGCATTCTCATTTTATGAGTAATAAAACGAAGAAGCAAAGAAGTTTAAGTGACTTGTATAAAGGCAAGCCATAATTTAGGGAAAGAATGCAAAGTTCCTGTCTGTTTACTCTCTCTCTCTCTCTCCCTCTGATGTTTCCATGATAGGAGTTCTCCTTCAGTCATTTTGCACCATATATTTAGATTCAGAGAAAACAAGGGAATAGAGAGCCACAAGCAACCTGGTTTTTGGTACCAGCTGTAAAAAGAAGGATGGTAAGTGTCACATTTTTGTGTTACTTCACTGAATAAGAACAAAGCACAGTATCTTTTCGATTGCTGAGTTTGTCTATTTAAAAGGGCACTGGGCAGTGATGAACTGCACACATGTTAAAGGAAAGGGGTATTTAAGGAAGGTCAAAAATAGGGGAACCCTGAAATATGCCGCCAGGAAAATAGGGAGGAATTAATTGCTTTTTTTTGGTCCCAGTTTTATACTTGGCTGAACTGGCTTCAAGTTCCACCTCAGTCTTCTTGGATTTGCATCAGTGCTGTTATAACTGTTCTGCTCTAAAAATCCAGATTTGCTATTTTAGAAGAGCAAGCTCCTATTTAAACATAATTAGAGAATGTGTTGGAAACAGCCTCGAGCACTAAGAATCCAGCATGTCATAAATGTCCAGCATCAAAGAAATTCAACAAGGCAGTTACTCTGATGTGCCACCTAATAGGAAGAAAATTGGCAAAGAGAAATAATTTTCGTGACCTCTAAAGACAAAGCTAGAATGTAGAAAAAAATATTGAGCATATTGCGTTCACCTTCTTTTCACATTTAACAGAAGGACTCTGAACATTTAGAGGCTCTGAGATTACTTCATAGTTAATTTAACACCTTGATAATATACTTCTCCTTTCAAATTATACTTTGTCACTTTTTTACAACCTGCTTCCCTAAGATAATCAATTAGGTTGGCAATGGCAACAGATGTTAAGCTTGGAGTTTCTTTCATACGGACTTCTTTCTAAAATACCAAATTCTTAAATAATTTTTATTTAGTATTGAATCTAACAAAAAGACCCAGGTGTGGTTTAATAGCAATGTAATTCATTAAGAGAGTCTGATTTCTTATATTGGAAATAGAGGTTTTTCATAATTTGACTTTGAAGGCAAATAGCGACAGACTTTAAGAGTTGGAAGGAAAGGTTAAGTATATCCAGAAATTTCTCCTGAGCACAGTGCATAACCACTACCAAGCTTAAAGTATGCTGACTTTTCCAAGGCTAAAGTGTGCTGACTTTTCCAAGGCTGCAGTTACCCATTGTAAAGGTTATTACTTATAAGACTAATTCTTAGAATGGTCTGACTCCTAGTAGTGCACTTATCACTGTGGAATTGCCAGGTAGAGGAGAAAGAAACACAAGATTCTAAATTATGTGGGGAAAACTTTTGACATGTATCTCCCACATGTCTCTTCTGTAGGGACTTTTTAACATATTACCCTTCCTTTTGATATCAAGAATGGCATCTTGTCAAAGTCTTTATCTCTCTTCTATATCTATATCCATTAAAACTTTGATTAATAGGAAGTTAAGATTTAAAAGCCCTGATGAACTCATTTTTCTTGTGTTCCACTTTTGAGAGAAAAGTAATTTGTTAAAAGAAAAAAAAAGGTAATTTCGTGGATTTATTGTAAAACCTTAATTTTCATTGTCTTTTTCAAACCAGTGAGTCTTTGTCCTTACCAGACTTTCTATATATCAGGTATTATTGAAGATAAAGGGAATTTGAAGACCACTGCCTTCAAAACGTTCAAGTCCAAGGACAACAACAGATATGTTACACAGTTAAAGGCACAAAGGTTGATTAACTCTCCCTGAAGAAGAAGAAAGGATATGTCAGAAAAGGCTAAATATGAAAACCAGTTTTTTCTAATATGTTCTACTCTTCACTAATTATGTTACTTTTAAAATTTTTTAAAGTTTTTATTTATTTATTTTTAGAGAAAGGGAGAGGGAAGGTGAAAGAGAGGGAGAGAAACATCGATGTGTGGTCGCCTCTTGCATGCCCCCTCCTGGGGACCTGGCCTGAAACTCAGGCATGTGTCCTGACGGGGAATTGGACCTGCATCCCTTTGCTTTGCAAGCCTGCACTCAATCCACTGAGCTATACCAGCCAGGGCTAATTATGTTACTTTAAAGTGATTCTGAAACTCTGCAAGATCATAAATCACCAAAGATTAAATGATGCTCACTTTATGCAATGGAAGAAAACTATATTCAAAAATAATTCTATACTATTAATAAATAACATGGGTAAGAAAATCAGTACTTATCTAACAGGAAACCTGATCAAGTACAACCTTAAACTTCATATACCTGTGAAAGGTTGTCTCTTTTGTAGTCAAGACAGCACCTCTAATTTATGCAATTCTTTGAGCAAGCAAATTTATGGGATATAATTTTAAATCAACTTTTTTCTCTCTTTTTTACTATACTTTAAATACATTCCTGGGGCAGTGTATTTCCATGCTAATGATTCAAATGAAATATTAGTCTTATTTTTTTAATTTTCAAGTAATCAAAACTCCTCTGGGCAGTAATTAATGTTTATTCCAGTACATATTAATAATAGAACAAAATCTTACAGTGTATTGCAAGCTACTCCTAATTTCTATTCTAAGAAGACAGTGGGACTACAGTGGGAGGGAGAGAGGTTGGGTAGGCTCCTTCCTTCTGTCCACTTTATTTCTTTCTCTTCTACGTTTCGCTACTACCACTGCATAAGGCTTGGGTTGAGGGTGAGGGGAAAGAGAAAAGGAAAAAGAGTTTAGGGAGCAGGCAAGGAATGCTTGAGCTGGCAGTAACCTAAGTGTTTACTTTGGTTGGAGAAAACTTTTCATGTTGACTTTTTCTTCCAACAGTGTTGTACTGAATTCCTTGGAAATTCACTCGCATGCTTAATTGCAGAACATTCCACACATCCATTCTTCTAAGGACTTTTCTCTCCTGAATGATTTATATATTCTTCAACCATGAAGCACCTAGAAATCCCTTTGATTAGTTTATGCTTTGTTATAGAAGACAGCAATAGCTAACCACCAAGAGGCATGTTCTGCTCTCATATGGAGAGTTGCTTCTTGGAAGCTGTAATTTAGCCAGAGATTACATGTTGGGACATCCCACTTGTACTTATGTGGAGTCATGGGATATGACAAGATCCAGCACACATCACTTACAGATCAGAGAGAGTAACTAGATATGCCTTTGTAACCTTAGGTGGTAATTAAAAAGGGGAGTGTTGAGCTTAATAAACTTCGTAGCATGAGCCTGCCTCACCAGGAAACTACAGCTTCATGCCCCAGGGGGTCATAGAATTTCTCAGCCAAAGATTAAAACTCCTCCCTTCCCTCCCACGGTACCAGATTGTGGTGGTGGGGGTGGCATAGGAGGAAGTGCTTGACTAAAGAGGCCTGTCTAAATAGGGTGGACCTACCAAAAGCTCAGGAAAGCTTAGGAATTTGATTGGTTCTTTTCAAAAAGCACCTGCTCCATCACAAACCCAAATAATACCATATACTACCAGAGCACCAAGGGAGCCTGCTTTCTCTTTCACCCACTCAGTAATGCACTTTCCCCATTGGTTCATGTCTTCTCACCTGGGAGCACTTGATCATGTGGGTGTAGCAGCTACGAGGGCTCACGGCATATGGATGGGCTCCAAAAGCACTAAGCATTAAGCACTAAGCTTTCAAAGCAATAAGCTTTAAACTCTGAACACTGACTTTTGTTTTGACCTTGCTGAGGACGTAGTTGGACTTTTTTCATGGCAGGATGGAGGGAGGTAGGAATTGGAAACCCAAAGGTCAGCTTCTATTTTCACCCAATAAACCATGCTTCAGCACAATTTCCTATGTGTAGGTCCTTGGAAGGCTTTTCTCATGATCCCGTGGGAGAGCCTCATCTCCATCAACAACATTTAGCAAGCCAGACAGGAGGAAAGAGAAGATGTGGGCATTGGTCGTGGCGAGAAGTTGAACCTCCTCTCCCCTAGGCTGGGGATTTTATTTCTTCCCCTCTCTTGCCTTTACTGGTGCCTTTGTGGGTTTTTCACTTTCTTTTCTCTGCTCTCTGTTACTACCACTTCAAACTCAACTTCAGAATCCTCCTCCCCCACACACCAACTTCATGGGTGTGTAAGTCAAGGGGACTCAGCCTCAGCCACATCCACTGCCCATGGACAGTTACGCTTTTCTTGAGCCTCTCCTGGGGTCCATCTCTTAGTCCCAGAGAAGCAAAGCAGCCACACTTTGTTCTTAGTGAGGCTTCCAAGCTGGCCCCATGTTTTGGGCCCATGCAGGGCAGGAAGCTAGTTGGAGCTAAGGAATGCAGAGTGTGAGGGATTCGGACACATCCACTGATGCTATGGGCTTTGCTTCTAGTTCGAGAAACCTTCCTTCCCCATTTGCTGTTTGTGTATACCATTCAAACGTGCAGAAGAGGAGGCCTTTCTTAAGCGCAGTGCCCAGCTGAGCTGTTTGCATGGTGGGCACACATCTCCAGTCCCCTCTTGCTCCCTGCATCCATCATGGTTTGCTCAGGTCCCAGGAACAGCCAGCTTTCTCACACCAGTCATAGGGGGGAGGACCTCAGGGCAAACAGCCCAGCAGCTTGCAGCACTCATATCCTGGTCTCATCTACCACTCCATTTCCTGACTCCACACTCACTGCTGCCGTGAATGTTATTTCTGGTGCACCAAACCCCAAGCACACCCAACTGCTACATCCCTACCCTCAGCAGTGACCCGACCTGGCACACAGAATGGGGGACATCCCTTAGCCAATGCCAAGCCCAGCCAAGCTGTGAACCATACATGTTATAGAACACACAAGGGGTGGGGGGAGGGCCTGGGGTGATATGCTATTATTGAAAGAAGGCCCCTGGTCCGTTATGTCCGCCGCCCTAGGAAAGACGTCTCTCAACGCCAGAGATTCGTGAAAAGGAAAGAAAATGTTTATTTAATGCTATACTAACTTAAAGTAGTGACCTAATGTCTTTATCAAAAAATCGTCAAGTCCCTAAAAACACCCACAAACACACAGTCCTTCCTTCCTTCCCCCTTTGCCCAGTCCAGAGTACCGTATCTCAGGAAAGGAAATAGAAGTCCATGGCTCAGGTAGTCCTCTGGTTCTTCCCAGTTAGTAATCCCTCTCGACTGGGAGACCTCCCTGGGTTCCTGGCACCCTCAGCTGAGTCGCCAGGATCTCTGCTAAAACCAGGTGGTGGTTCCCCCTTCTAAAGCTGTGGGGGTCCCCACTCTGCCAGGCCATGTGGTTCTCTCTCTCAGGGCTGCAGGAAGGGAGAGTCCCCACTCTGCCAAAACTGCATGGTTCTCTCCTCCAGGGCTGCCACGTGGTTCTCCCTCTCTCAGGGCTGCAGGAGTTTCCACTCCATCAAGGCCGCGTGGCTCTCTCCCAATGGCTGCTGTTTCTGGGTTTAAATCCCCGGGCCAATCTGCAGCCCCATTTCCGACTCCTCCTACACTTGGGCACACTTGCCCTCAATCTGCTGTCTTCTCCAGCTTTTCTGGTCGCCATCGTGGGTCTGGGCAGGTGTCACCCCGTGTCATGAAGCCAATCTTCTCCAAGCTCCCACACAGGCACTGTAACTCAGGGGACCTGCCTCCCAGGTCCCATCTTGGGGGGAAGGTCCCTTTCCATCCCCCTGGCCTTGAGCATGGCCATAGCTATTTAGCATATTTAAGTGACCAGCCAAAGGCTATAGGTATGCTAAATAACCATGCCATGGATTAGCTGCAAAGCTGCCCTGCATGTTCTTGCTCTGTGTGCCCCTTCCCCCAACTCACACCTGTGGGGGAAGGGGTGAAGACACCTTAAAATCTCCTGGACACCTTGAGTTCTGGACCCCATTTCAAATGCCTATTTGGGGTCCCCCCTCTTGGCTGCACCCTGTAACATACAGGCACATACCTCAGTTCCACTTTTGCCTTTTCCTGCCACATTCCTGCTACTCAGATGGTGCAAGCTCCCTGCCTCCTGCAGCTAAGCAGAAGCACAGGCCTGCTATCTTCCTGGCTCGGACCACACTCGGGTCAGCCACCCAGAATGAGGCTTGGGGATCCCCCCTTTTCTGGCAGTCACTCAAGCCCCCAGCTGTATGGACTGAGTACAGCTCTCCGTGTGTTTGCAGCTGAAGGCACAGCCATGTGGCTTTAAGACCAGTAAATCTCAGCTTCTCCTACAAGCACATCTGCTTGTCTGTGCCTCTAGGACACCAAGCTGCTAGTTCTCATTTATGCTCTTACAGGATACACCTAATAAGTATGAAAGCCTAACTGATCTTGGAGACTGACTAAATGTTTATTAGTCCCTTCCTAGTATAATTGGCCACTATAATTGGCCCTAGGGCCCAGGGTGTTAAATCTCTGGCTAGCCAGGTTAACAGGGAATACTCCCTCCCCTTCTAGGGGAGGCTACTTCCACTTCCCAGGCCTTCTAAGAATCGAAGGTGCTAAGACTTGTCCAACTGCTGAAAGTCAGTTCAGAGTTTTTCTACCCAAGAGAGTGGAAATATTAGATTCTACTCGTACAGGCAGATGTGAGGGAGGAGACCACCAGTACACAGTGGTGAAGGCCAGAGGCCATCAGAATTGCTCATGTGGAGTTAACTAAACCCATCTAAATATTGCTTGATCACGCCTGACCTTGAGAAGGCTCCACATCTGAAAAATTGTGTTGCTTAATTGTACAAGCTGAAGCCAGCAGGTGAGAGTCATATGCCAAACCTAGGCTCTGGTGACACAAGACAAGAGCTAGAGAAATTTGGGGATGCTCATATTTTCCCTCCAGGTACCCAATATCTCCCCCTTTTACAAGTATGAAAATTTTCTCTCATGGAAGACATATGCAATATAGTCTCCATCCACAGTACCTCAAGAGAACTCTCTTTTAAGGGTGCATACTTGACAGCTGGCAGAAATTTTTCTCTGTGTTCCTCATGTAAAGGGCTCATATATAATTGGCTTTGTGAAACCAAAGTCTGCCTTTGTAATGCAAATGCCTGGTCTCCAAGAACTCTTATCTGAACCATCTTTTGGAACGCAGGTTTCTGAAAGGAGCTATCTAAGCAAATCAGTTTAACTAAGTTCACCTGGAACTGTTTGAATCAGGGAGTTTTGCTTTATTATAACTGTCTTATGAAAGTATGTCTCTCAAAAGTTTGTTTGCCAATAGAGAAGCTTATGTCTATAAAAGTTATGGAAAATGTTTGCCAATCTATGAAATATTAATTGCTTACCTTTTAGTTGTCTAATGCAGAGCTGGAGTTTGGTTCTTTTCACTCAGTTAAAAGGACAAGGATTTTCCTTTCAGTTTATATTTTTCTCCCTCCTTGATCCCTCCAGAAATTGTCAATTCCTAGTAAGTGAGTTATGGTAATATTATTCTTTGCATGAATTCAATAAGAACAACTTCCAATTGTGGTTACAACCACAAATTGCGGAACAACTTCCAAGCTTGGCTCCCATTAACCAAGACTTTGGAATGTCCAGTCTGAAAGAAATGCGCCTGGACTCTTGATATCACCAGAAAGCCTTAAGGAATTGAGATTTACTTTCAAAGCTAATAAAAGTCCACTGTAGAAATGATGTGATATCTTGAATGGCCACGTGGTTCATGGCAGTCTTTCAAGGTGACGAATGAAGGTTGCTTTCCTGACAGATGGCAAAGAAGGAACCTCGAGACATTTTTTTGTCTTTCTCGCATAGTGTGGGCCTCACTTCAGAAGCGCATCTGCATTATGGTCTCCTGAAATAAGACCCAGTGGTTTGGCTGTACTGACATTTTTCAGGACCGGGCGGTTGAGGTGGTGAAGTATGGGACAGTCTATTGGCTTCACTTGAACTACTTTCCCTTTTCTGCCCAAATGGTCCAGGCAGAAAAGGCCCACAGTTCTTCACGGGGGGTATCTTAGAATGTTCCCCACAGTGTAATTTGAGTGAAGTATGATACACAAGGGGCTTAGACAGGTGGGACACAGCTTCCTTCAGGAAGCCATTCCTCTGACTTAATCCAGGACTCTGGATTAAGAGTTAGTCCCTCCCTCTGTCACATAGTGTTTTTCATCTTTCATCAGCCTTTTGGTTGCTATAATTTGTCTCATTTTTTGGAGTATGCCTTTTTAACCTTCTTGTCAAAGTTGTCATGTCCAGAATACAACCAGGATGCTCACTTGTTCAGCACTGCCATCCTCTACACATTGCCGTCACGTAGACAGAGCGTAGGTTGCCTCCCATTGACAGTCGACCCCCCTGGACTTCGCAAAAACCCTCTTTCCTGCATGAGGACTTCCCTTCCCTTTTTGCTTCTTTCTTCCTTTAATAGCTAGAAAGACCCTCTGAGCCTGGGGATAGGCAGGACTATGCCTCTTTGACAGCAAAAAGCTGTTACAGAAGATGAGACCTTCTTCCATTTACCTTTGTAAGATCACAAGGTCTTTAGAGGGGAATGTTCCTGTCAGCAGTCAACTATTTATTAATAAAGGAAAGACAGCAGTGGGAATCAGACATTGAGCTTAATAAACTAGGTAGCATGAACCTGTTTGCTTCACCAGAAAACTACAGCTTCACACCTCAGGGGGTGATAGCATTGCTCCATGAAGCAGATTAACACTTTGCCTTTCCCCCATTTGGTGCTGGATTGTTGGGGGGCACAGGGGAAGGTGCTTGGGCCAAAGGGGCCTGTCGGTCTAACTAGGGGGCAGATGTATCAAAGGCCCGTGAAAGCATGGGAAGCTGATTGATTCTTTTGAGAAAGCACCTTGTCCATCCCAAACTCAAGCTACTGTGAACCTAGGGGAACAAAGAAGCTATATTTCTTTCTAGGTCATGACTTGCACTTGTCCCATGCACTCATGCGCCCCCCCCCCAATAACCACGTGACCTTAGCAGCCACATCCCAAAGGTCATGTGGAGACCATATACAGGCTCCAGGTGGGAACCTGAAGACGTCAGCACAGCATCAGGTTGCAGCCGGGAACACAAGCTAAACCGGCGTGATGGTGGACTGAACTGGGCTCCGGTGTGGTGCTGGATCTCTGGACGTCGACTCTCCTTCTGGCCCTGATATTTGATGGTGGAATAAACAAAGAGGTGACCCAGGGGAACGTGATGGCACCCTATAGGAGTAAACAATTTTGCCACATCCCATCTCCCATACGTGGGTTCTTGGATGCTTACTTCATGATTCCAATGAAGAACCTGATTTATACCTTCCCCAGCGGCCAGCTGAATGGGAAGAATTTTAAAAGCCTGGAGTAGTCACATAAGAGAAAGAGGTATTCCCAAATGACTCCAAGAAAGAAAGTGCTTTCCTACCTTCTTGGACTTTATATGAACAGAAATAAAATTCTGCTTTTGTTAAGTTTCTGAAAGAGGAAGGCTTATGTATTTATAGTAACAATGAGCATTGCATTAACTGAAACATCCCACCATGAAGCTCCCAGGTATGAGGTCAAAATATTGTTATGCCATCTGTTTATTAATCATGGTCCAAATGTGGCCCAAGGCAAACGTTCCACGCTGCTGGCCTGGACAAAGTTTGGGCATATACACTGCCCGAGGCATCGACTTCCCCTTTCCCCAGCTGCCGGTGCAGCTACCAGCGGTGTTTTGGTCTTCCAGGATTCTGGGTTTGAGTCACTGGTGACGTCACTCTGATCACAAAACTTAAGGGTATAAATAATCAGCTTTCCAAGCAGTCTCCTAAGAGGTATTTATTTTTGCCCCCTGATCCCAGACAGCGGTTTCAAGAGTTACAAAACCTCCTCTCTACATGTGAGCCCTTGGCAGGCGACTCACCACCTATTTCCAAATGTGGTGTCTATTTTCTGCGGGCTGCCAACAACACTTCTATTTCAACTGCCTTTTGTGTTCATATAGCTCTTTGCAATAGTCGAAACATTATCATGGTTCCTTTTGTTTGATCTTGTAACAATGGCTATGCAATAGCTTAGACTCATGGCAAAGAAGCAAACCACTGCAAACGTGTTTGGAAAACAGTTGGCTCACAAGATTTCTTTTTTTTTTAAAGATTTTATTTATTTATTTTTAGAGAGGGAAGGGAGGGAGAAAGAGAGAGAGAAACATCAATGTGCAGTTGCTGGGGGTCATGGCCTGCAACCCAGGCATGTACCCTGACGGGGAATGGAACCTGCAACACTTTGGTTTGCAGCCCGAGCTCAATCCATTGAGCTATGCCAGCCAGGGCCCAAGATTTCTTAAGTCTGCCAATCAAACTTTCTCAGAATCACTCTCAAATGACTTCCATGAATTTACATTGTTCATGGAGTATTACAACAAGGAAAAAATGAGGGTCACAACACTTCTGAAACAATGAAGGTAACATGTTTGTCTCCTTTCAGCAAATGGTGAGTGTGTTAGAATAGGTGTGAGAAATTGAAATGGGGAAAATGTGGCAGCAGAAAACAGCCTAATGTCATGTGACACGGTTATATGTAAAAGGTACTCGTTAAATTCCACAGTATGCCATCCAGCCTATTCTGTCCTTTAACTTATCCTGTATACAGTTTCTTTTCATTTGTTGTAAGGAAGTGAAAGGGATTCTTCTCAATAATTTGTATCCTATAACTGATTTCTAAGTAGTATAAGGGGAAGAAAGGTTAACCACAAAACAAAGAGTAACAAAATGCAAGTACTGAGCAAGGGAAATCCTAGCAGGAGAAGTATAGGTCTTCTTGATTGTATTGAAGTTTAATCCTCACGGCATCATCAGCTAATGTGGCAAAACCCCCAGCATTAAGTTCAAGGACAAACAACAATGAATTACACAATGCCAGGCTCCTGGTAATCCCTGCGATGGTCTCTTCTAACCCCTCTGCATCTTCTCATTTCATTTTGTTACTAAATGAGGACACAAACACCTGTTCCAGCAGCAGGTGGCATTTGTTTATTGTGGCCTTACCTGCTGGGTTTTAATCAGTCTGCAGCTTTAGGAACCCGCTTAAGTAACAGTTTATAGGACCAGATTTTTAGAGTGGCATTTTCCAAGAGGCGAAGTTTCATACGACACTTTTATCATACACAAAACACCATAGAAGCGGCTTTTATTCCTTCATCTCTCTCCCCTAACATTTAGGACTACTAATTAGTGAAGCATTTCACGCAGCATGGGAAAGCGAAGCTTATTCTTCTGCCTTCAGGGGGACTCTGTTATGTGCTCTCATTACAAAATTCCTGTCTCTCCAGAAGAGAGCAACCACCCTCTTGCTGCTTGTACTACTTCTGTTTTGCAAGCCTCAGAAGGAGTGTTAAGGCAACTTCCGTCTTAGTGGGGAAGAAAAAAAAAAATAGAAAGAATCGATGAGGAAAAAAACCCACTACATCTAAATGAGAATGAGTCTAGGTTCTCAAACTACATAACAACTCTTTAAAAATGGACAAGAATTTAAAAATGACTTCAGTACCATGAGGTAAAAAGTTATAAGATGTGAATTTCCTTATGACACAGAAATTTCCTTGTAAATGTTGTTCTTCCTCCAAATTTTTTTTAGGAAGCATGTGTCTTTTTCTACTTTTTTCCACTCTCTACTTTAGGGGAGAGAGTGGACACAGTCTCCCACTATCACAAATTATGCAGAGTGGCCCACATTTGGAGAAAGCGCAGGGCTCAGCACACCTGAAGGGCAATGGGTGAGCCTTGCTGGGAGAAAACCACCTTAGTGGCCGTGGCATCTCCCTTTCCAGGTAAGTACTTTACTGCTTCTTTTGGAAAATGGCTATCTATCATTCAATTAATACCAGTAAACATTTATGCAATTGATGACTAAAACAATTAAAATATATTAATTATTCTGAACCTCTTCAAAACAGTGACACATTCACTCTTATTGTATTCAGTGCTTAATAAATATGTTACCAAAAGTAGACTCTTTTTTTTTAAGATTTTATTTATTTATTTTTTAGAGAAGGAAGGGAAGGAGAAAGGGAGGGAGAAAGAGAGAGAGAGAGACATCAATGTGAGGTTGCTGGGGGCCATGGCCTGCAACCCAGGCATGTGCCCTGACTGGGAATCAAACCTGCGATGCTTTGGTTCGCAGGCTGGCACTCAATCCACTGAGCTACGCCAGCCAGGGCCAAAAGCAGACTCTTTAAAAAAATCTTTTTGAGAGTGAGTAAATGAGTGAGTGATGCTGCTCTCAAGTATCCCCTCCCTCCCTTTCTCTGTCTCTCTGTCTCTCTCTCTGCACCCTCTCCTTTCCTCCTGTTTCTCTCCCTTCTCCTCCCCCTTCCTCCCTGAAGTATGGCCTTTGCTCTGAACCCATCTTTCTATAGAGACCTTTTTTTTTAACCTGCAACAATTACTGCCGATGCCATTATTTTACTTTATTTTTTGAATAGCATTTATTACCCCCTGACATCTATTGTTCATCTGTTTGTTCTCTCTCCAACTTGATGCAAAATTTATCAGAGAAGGGCTTTAATAATTTTGTTCACTACTTAACCTCTCCAAAGGACCTAGTGTATCAGGGTCTTTGTGAAGGGATCAATAAATAAATATTGAATGTAAAAATAAAGTTAACGAGTGAATATACAAGTGAATTAGTGAGTAACTAGATTTCATTATGAAATGTTTTGAGAAGCTCTTCTGCGCAAGGAGGTGAAATAGTTTAAAATGCATATATTTTATTTTAGAATAAAAAATGTATATTTTTTAAAAATGTTTATTTTTTGTGTGTTTTAAGCAGGATGGACTAGTGGAGTAGCAGGAAAGAGAAGATGGGTTCCCTATATCCACACGTAACACCTTCCAGCCCCCGCGCCAGATTCCAGCCCCACCAGCAGTGCACAGGTCTTCCCCCTTCGCCTCCCTCTCACCAGCATCTGTGACTGCTTGTCTTTTTGCTGACGGCTGTCCTAGCAGGTGTGAAATAACGTTGCATTATGGGTTTTTTTTTAAGATTTTATTTATTTATTTTTAGAGAGGGGAGGGAGGGAGAAAGAGAGAGAGAGAAACATCATTGTGCAGTTGCTGGGGGTCATGGCCTGCAACTCAGGCATGTACCCTGACTGGGAGTCGAACCTGCGACACTTTGGTTCACAGCCCGTGCTCAATCCGCTGAGCTACACCAGCCGGGGTGCATTATGGTTTTGATCTGGATATCCCTAGTGATATGGAGCATTTTTTTCATGTACTTTTAACCTTTCATATAGCTTCTTTGGAAATGTTAAATTGATGGAAATCAATTTGGAAATTGTTAAAATTAATATGTTAAATTAACTCATAATCAATATTAATGGATTATTAGCTTTTTTGCTTGAATTGTATGAATTCCTTATATATTTTAGGTATTAACTCCTTATCAGGTATGTGTTTTGCAAGTCTCGTTTCCTATTCCATAAGTTGTCTTTTCACTTTGTTGTTTGTTTCAGATGCTTCTTAGTTTGATGTAGTTCCGTTTGTTTATTTTTGATATTCTCACTTGTACTTTAGAGCCCCATTCAAATAGTCACTGCCAAGAACTATGTCAAGGAGTTTTTTTACTTTCTTTTCTCAAGGAGTTTCATGGTTTCAGATTTTCCATTTTCATCCGTATTCATTTGAGTTGATTTTTGTGAGTGATGTAAGATAGGGGTTTAGTTTCATTCTACTCTATTATTTTAAAAATGATTACAAGATATTGGAAAAGTCACATGAGATACGAAAAATAACATATCAGAAATATTAAAATATAAAGTAATAAAATGTTATTTATGAAGCGTAATCTTAAAAAAACATGAGATAATCCTTGAAAAATAGAAAGTAATAAAGGATAAGCTTTAAAAAATAAACAAAATAAAGAAAGAGATAAAAGATTGGTGAGACAGTGGGACATTTTTAACACAAGCAAGGAAGGTGTTACACATGGGTAATAGGAGTCCTCAAAGAAAGACAGCAAAATGAGAGAGCGATGTACTAAGCTAGAATCCAATCTATCATCAAATTAAAAATAAAAATGCTTTGAGACAATATAATGAAAGCATAGGAACACACAGAAGAAAGGGCACTATGTGTGCCTAGGAATATCTACTCAGAACAAAACTAAAATGAAGATCAAGAATGTATTATTTATAAATAATTAGTATATTTAGAAAAAATACTTCTTACATCTAGGCAAAAAGAACAAGAAAAGAATATTTGATTATCTGCATATTTGCAGGGTTATTTACAACAGTCAAGATGGGAAAACGAAAGCATTGCCAGTGTCCATCCATAGATGATAAGATAAAAAGTGGTGGGGCATGCATGCGATGGAATATTACTCAGCCATCAAAAAGAATGGAACCTTACCATTTGTGACGACAGCATGGATGGACCTAAAGAGATTTGTACTAAGTGATGTGTCAGAAGGAGAAAGACAGATACCATATGATTTCACTTTTACATAGAATCTAAAGAACAGAATAAATGAACAAACAAAATTGAAACAGACTTACAGAAAACAGACAGGTGTTGCCACAGGGGAGGGGTTTGGAGGTCTGGGTGCAAAAGGTGAAGAGATTAAGAAGTACAAACTGGTGGTTACAAAATTGTCACGGGGATGCAGGGTGCAGCGTAGGGGACAGAGTCACTAGTGTTGCAGTGGCTGCATGTGGTACCAGGTCAGTACTTGCTGCATCGGGGGAGTTCTTTGTAAGGAGTCTGATAGTCTAGCCACTGTGCTGTACACCTGAAACTAATGCAAAATATTATTAAATGAAAATTGTAAGTGAAAAATTTAAAAAAGGGTAAAAACTTCTAAGAAGAGAATATCTGATTCTCCTCACCCCCTCCCTGTCGTAGCTGCCACTGAAATATGGAAGCAGCAATGCAAACAGAGGTTCTCACCTGGGTTCTGATTAAACTCTCTGTGCAGTCACAGGCCCGGCCTCGCTGTGGCCACAGGCCGGAGTTGGCTGTCCCCGGCCTATCCTGCAGGAATATGGTAGTTGAAAAGGAATTAAGTGTGCCAGTTTCTTCTGGTTCACCTTCCATCTCCTTAGATCTCACAAATATTAGCGCCACAGCATTTGGGAAGAAAAAACCCTGGATGTGCTCAGTGTTCTGGATTTACCATGACAGTTAAGCTTCACAGCGCCCTCCTGAAGAGCAGATTTAAAAACAGCATACACGGAGAAAACTGCCATTCAGCGAGGTTGAATACTTTGAGTAAGGCCACACACTGTCACAGTCAGGATTTGCAAACAAATCTTTCCACTGTAATATGATTTATGCCATGATCCTATTCCTCTGGCATTTCATTTCTAGAACATTCAGAAGAATGAGTTTGATGTTGGATGAGTGATTCTTCAAAATTCAATCCTCTACCCAGGATTTTCCCTAATGATGCTACGGGATGTCAGTGTTGAGTCTTTGAAAGAGGTAACTGGTTTATCTTCTAACCAGGAGGTGGATTATGGTTAAAAGGATCATGCTAATTAGCCCAGAATCTTCCTTCACAAGCAGTATTGACCAGAAGATCTGAAACTCTGGAGCAAGACTGAAGTTCAAGTCAGTCTTTACTTGATGACGCATGAAATCAGAGCTCCATACGGAGTTCTGTTTGAGATGTTCACGTGCTGTCAGTGGGGGCTGTTTCCGCTTTCTCTTTTGTTTTTGCCATCGTCCATTTCCCAGAGACACAGGAAAACAAGTTTCTCTGTTCTTCTCTCATTATATAACAGAAGAAGAAGAAGAAAAGAGGAATCACAGTATTTTGGACTTTTGTCTTGGGGTTTTATACCCAAATAAAAATAGTGCAAAGTATAAAACAAAAGATCCTTTTTAAAAAAAAATTACTTAAGAAAATGAACCATTACAACTTACGTTTTCAAAGCCGTAGCCATTTTTAGGCAACTCCGTTTCTTCACAGTTGTGCTTTCTCCGGGGAGAACAAGGTTGTCACACAGCTCGCTACATCCTTCCCTTCCTCACAGCAAAGGAAGGTAGATTATTAAGGACTCATCTGACCTGGAACCCTCTCATTTGGGCCATCTGTCTCTCTGGGCTTTCTTGAGGGAATACAATAAAAGAACTTTTTTTCCCCTTTTTCCCCTCATTTAGTGTTTTAGGAGATTGCGTGTTAAGCCCTATTCTGAGAATTTGAACAAGCAGAGACCCTGCCACTTGGAGCAATTTTTCTTTTCCTTTTGTGCTTGCCATTTCAGCTGGAGAAATCACACGCATTTTCCTCTAATACTATTAAGGGGAAGGCTATCTTAAGATTGCTGTTCTCAAGGCCAATCTTGTTCTACCACTATTGTTCTGACTTTGAGGATGTGAGCTCAGGACGGATGTACACAGAAGCCTCACCTGCCAGGCGGACACCCACAGGAAATCAAGTGACATGAACTCTATCTTTAAATGGCAAGTGGCACCTGTGTATAGCTGAAATATTTGCCACTGCGATAATAAAATGTAGAAAGGGAGGGAGTGAGGTAGGAAAATTTTAGCATTTCATCATAGCTAAGGTTGTTGAAAGTTCCCTTTTCTAAATATAGCTGAGAGAGATAAAAGGACAAGTATTTGTGATTCTGATTTTAAAAAGACACAAAAATGATTTGACAAAATAAATATGTTGATAGGAAATCCATCAGTATTTATTATATGTAAAAAAATACTTAGTGCTTTCTGGTCCATATAAAGTTATCACTGATATAGGAGAAACAGAAGTATCAAACCATTAAGCTAACTTAATTGCCAACTTTTCATTTTGGAAACCCTACAAACCACTGCACCATCATTTCACAGCACAATTACAAAGGCTTGCTATGGTAACACTGAGCCTAAATTATTTTAAGAATTGCTTACAATAAGAATAGTTGTTTGGTTATTAATCTTATAGTGGCATTAATGATAATTGTTTCACTTATACATTCAGTAAGAAGTGTTAGCAATCTACCATGTGCCAGGCACTATTCTAGACCCTGAGAAAGAAGAGGTGTAGGCAGATAGGTCTCTGTAATCATGAAGTCTATGCTGTACGTGCAACATATCATTTTGTAATATCACAAAATTATTCTCATTGGTATTTATTGCAACCTATATTTATTGAGCTATACACCAAGCACTATTTTATCAGGATACCATGCAATGATGAAAAGAAACATAACTTGCAGAAAAGTATTAAAAAATATACATGCACATAAATACACGTTGGGCTTTAAAACTGCTATTAATTTTAATAATTTAATATACAATTACGGAGTAAGCACTATGTGCTAATGCCATGGTGGGTTCTTAGAATATAATATAAAACAAGAAAGACATGACTTACATCCCAGAGACAGATGATAGACTTACAATGTGATGGGAGGTTTCTCCCAATGTGTGCAGGTTTCTCGGAACTCCAGTGAGCATTCTTAAGGAGTCAAAGAAACCTCCTTGTTAGAAACGATTTCAGTGCTGGGAGCTAAAAATAAAGATAAATCAGTCAAGAAAAAAGAGGGATTCAGACAATTTAGCAGGTTTCAAAGTGATAATTCAGCACAGGCAGAAGCCTGTCAGATAGAAAGGGCACGGGCACGCTCATGGGGCCCCTCTGGGCATCATTCAGAAGAGCTGGGGTTTAGATTTCAGGATATGGTCCGATGCAATAAGACAAGGAAGATAAGCGAGGCCTTGTACACCTTTGAAGGTATACGAGCCATATTAAGCTGCTTGAACTTTATGCCGAGGACATTGGGAATATAAAGTGGGTCAAGAAGATGACGGTTGGCATGATGGTATGGCTTCAAGTGACTATCGACACAAATCAGGGTTTTTCCTTTAGAATCTCCGAAATACAGGGTGGCACAAAAGTAGGTTTACAGTTGTTCATGTGGAAAATAATACGATAATTAATAAATAATAATAGAAGAATAAACTCTGTGTTTCACATACCCACAAATCGAAACCTATGTTTGCCCCACCCTGTATATTGAGTTGGGGCTTCACCAGCCACTACTGAACTTTATTTTTCTTCCCTTTGGGCCACACATGACTTGTTCAGAGACAGACATCTGACCCCAACTAGGCCTTTGAAACTAGTAATGAAGTAACACACACACACACACAGACACACAAACCTGGGGTGTCATCGGAGTTCAGTCATGTTACCGGTATCACCAGAGAGATGAGTTTCGTAAGTTCCTGCTTTTGAGATCATTGGAGGGCTTGCTTCCCTTGCCAAGTTTTCACTGTTGGTCCCTTTGTTTAAATTAATCTCTTTAGGGATTGTGGGTTCCCCTGTTGAATATGTGAGTTAGCAGCAGTTTCCATTGTCAGCAAATGATCTTAAATACTAGACGTGCTGAAGTGCTACCTTTTTCTATAAATCTTCTCTGATGCCACAAGTTTGACTTAGTTTTGCTTTGTGGTCATCAAATGCTCATCACTCATCAAATAGTCTTGTAATTAGTTTCAAATCCAACATTCTCATGACTAGTCCACACTCCGCTGAGGCCGTGACTTTAACTTTCTTGTGGCCAGGTGCTGTTCCTTATTTCCATTTCTTCGAACTTAGGGAAGAATCTGAAACATAGTGGGAGCTTATTAAATGTTTGCCAAAATACTGGATAGATGAAATCGATCATTTTAAAGGGAAGACCAGTCAAGAAACAATCTAGGTCATGCCAGCAGCAACTTATGAGTCCCTGTTTTGCAGACCATATTCTCGGGGCAGGAGGGAAACTGAACACTGGGTTGTGACCTTGTAGGCCCTCGCTTTTCTAATCAAATGTTAGTGAATGGATTAATCCAAATTCCAAAGCAAGACCGAAGTTTATTTCTTTTTAGGGAAGTTCTGATCTGTCAGCTATCAAATTTTATGTTATAATTTAAGTTTGATTGTTTCAGATATTTTAACAGGTTTTATATCTCATTCATTTTGACAATTATAATTGCTGGAAATGAGATAATGGTATGAATCGGCTTGATTTGTTAATGGCTTACATCCTGCCTGTAACCTTACTGAAGAGAAATATACAAAGTTCTGGGGAAGGGCTTTGGTATTATGATACTAGGCTTCTCTAATTTCTCCTTGACCTCTTTGAGTCAGATTTCCTATCTGGGAATAGGATCAAAACTGTTTATCTCAGTATTTTTCATATGCTTTAGATTATAGGAAGAGAGCCAACTTTTCAAGTTCATTTTTTTGACTCTTTTAGGTTGCTTCTGATACCAGGGCCAAAGTGATTATACTACCAACAGGTGATAGAACACCACCCATTATATAATGGTGCAAATTCTCCGACGATCCGGGTTCCACGGCTTCCATACTCATTCCAAGACTATCATTGAGTCATTGAGCTAGGAGGGACTTGGGAGCTCAGACAGTCTAATATTCTTATTTTATAAATAGCAGCATAGGGAAAAATGGAAGTAACTTAGGGAGGAAAGTACGAAGGAAGGATAGAGGGAAAGACAGAAAGAAAAAGGGTGAAAAAGCAGGAAAATTAAAACAGACAGAATTTTTTGTCAAATACTCTATTAGGTGTGTCATTATGCTATCACAGTTGATGAGTTCATAACTCATAGCCACTAATTTATAGATTAAAAAGCAGGAATTCAAATACAATAGGCAATAAGTAATTTTCCATAGTCTTGTTCTATGGGATCGTGTTGGATGAAAGTATGAGATGGTCTTATGTCAGGCCTCTCTTCGTGGTGCTCAACACTGAGTTTTCCTCGAGGTCACAGATTAAATCATGAAGATCCTAAATTGGAATTAGTTTTCTTTATTTCTTTCCCAGTGTTCACTCCATTATACCTTGCCTTATGTTCTGCATGGCTTATGGGGACACCTAGGATGGGTTGTGTAGCACAGAGATGGGCATGATCTAGTTATTGGGCTGTATGTCAATAAAAAATACAATAACAAGTACCTTTGAAGCCAAATATATTCCAAATTTGGTGAAAGGGAAACAGAAATAGGTGAGTTGCCAGTTTGTTAAACCCAACCAGACTGAGTAATGTAACTGTCAGTGTGATAATTATTACACTTAGATACATGTTTGGGTTATAGAGTGACTCAGTTTATTTTAATTTGGATAATTCATAATAAGAGCTTTCATTTATGTGATACTTTAGAGTTACCTTTTTAAACAGCAACAGACCTCACAAAAACTTGGTAGACTATATTATTATGATCCTTAGCAAAAAGAGACGAAAATGAAGCACTGAGGATTAGAACAACTTCTTTGTAGACTTAATAAATTGCAGACTTGGGCTTGAACCATAGCCTCTAAATCTAGTATATTATTGCTATATTTAGCCAACTTGAACTAACTAACATTTGCAGAAAATTCACCCCAAAAATAGAAATAAAGTATAATATAAATTTTAATTTTGATAAATATGCAATACAAGATAAATAAAGTAGGAGAGGGAGAAATGTTAGAAAACAGATTAAAAGGTAACATTTAACACTAGTTTATAGTATACTGATTTTATAAATTCTGATTTAAATAGTTAAACTGTGTAAAATAAGACAATCTGTGAAATAACTAAAGCCATGCAATATTTAATATTATTAATGGATTGCAGTTTTTAACATTATAATGGCATTGCAATTATATCCAAAACAAGAGAATTATTATGTTTTAGGTCCATCCATCAAAATATCTAGAAATAAAATGACATGGTATCTGGAATTAACTTAAAAAATAACCTGAGGTGGGTAAGAATTGCTTGGGTTTATGAATGAAACACAACTGGCCTGGACTGGTAATTTTTCAATCTAGGTGACGGATACATAGGTATTTTACTATTCTCTCAACTCTGTAATGTATTTGAGCTTCTCCATAATAAAATGTTAAAACATTAGGAAGCAGCCCTGACCAGTTGTGGCTTAGTTGGTTGGAGTATGGCTTCATACACTGAAAGGTTGTGGGTTTGATTCCTAACAGGGCACATACTCAGGCTGTGGATTCGGTCCCTGGTGTGGGCATGCATGGGCAACTGATTGATGTTTCTCTCACATTGATGTCTCTCTCTCTCTCTCTCTTTGTCCTTTTCTCTTTGCTCTCTCTCCCTCTAAAAGCCATGAAAAAAAAATAGTAAACAGAGTAAGGAAAAACTAGAGTAAGTAAAAGAAATGCTTTATATTTTTATAGAAGATACTGATTAAAATGCATAAATCAAGTTATATGCATATGAACAAACTAATTACCATAATACTTGAAGAATGAAATTAACTAGTTATATAGGGATACTAAACTCCTCTGTTTAAATTCACTGAGTTGTTTTCAGCAGTATGTAGAATAAAGCCCAAAACCTGTGTCATGCTATCAGAAGTCCTGTTGAGCTATCTCTAGCTTGTCTTCTAACCTCGTGAAATGCCACATTTTTCTCACTACATTGTAATCAGCATATTCTACCAGTTTCAATGGAAGGATAGGTGATGGGGGTCAGGAATTCACTTCCTATTCTCACAACCTTGATCTTTCTCCCCCACTTCTCTTACACGTTGTTCATGAAGCACATACTCACCCTTTACAGATCTTTCCTGACCATTCTAAAGCAGACTCTTTTGATACCTGCATGATAACATATGCTGTTTTACGGATAGTACAAATCAAAATGTGCCATTATTTTTATATATTTGGTATGCATTTTCATATGTTTCATACCTTCCCTGTCTGAAACTAGAACTTTTTAAGCCAGTGACCTCATTCTCTATTTTATTCAAGCTACCTACCATGCTGCTTGGTACGCAGAAGACACTCAAGAAAATGTGTGAGGAATGATAAATGAATGACTCAACTTACTCCTTATTGGTGAGGCCATGTTTCTTCAAGGGGAAAAGAAAGGTCAGGAACCACTGACCTAAGGTTCTGGCCATTTATGAGCTTCCTAAGATTAACATGATACAGACTTTATGTTCAAGAAACAGGAATAAAATGTCTTGTTGATATCAGTTAATGAAAAAAGGACAACTAACTTGTTTTCGATGGGATGGTTATTCTTGAAAGAAAACAAAAAGGAAAAGAGGAAAAACAAGAAAATATTACAGGTACTAGGATACTATCACTGTGCTTGTGTAGGCTGTTGAATTAATCCATCCAGTTACATTTTCATTTTCTAATTAACTGATATGCACAGTTCAAGTACCGCCTGGTTGTTTATTGCTGCAGGTCAAAGTGTCTCAGTGGATGTGCGATGCTAAAAATGGCTCTGCAATTACGGTAGTTTTATTTATCCACAGGCACTTAAAGCATCAAGCAGCTTCTAATTGCTAACAGAGAAAGACCTAGCGTTTCTAGCCTGGCCTCCTCCTTGACCTACATGCAGAACCGATATTGTCATTTCTGACAAGAAGAATGAGACCAACCACAATTAATTTGTGACAGAATTCATTAATTTGTACATCTGAGAACCTATCAATGCATAGCAGCAAAGAGTTATCTTAGGAAGACTTTCACACAATTGTACATTTTCCTGTTGGGTCCCTAGATAATTGACAAGAGTGAAACACAGTGCCCAAGCTGGAATGTAGTTACCGATCACATCTGGCCTGAAATGTCATAAAATTGAAATAACTGGTGCAGGCAGCAGTGACCCAATGGAGGCGAATCTAACTTCCAGAGAGTTTCTGTTAAAGACATGACTTAAACAAAGTAACAGGTAATTACATATAGCATAAGGAAATAAGGGCATAGATTAGGGTAGCATTTTAAAGTTCTATTGCAAATAGCTAATTAGCAGGTAAAAAATAGCAAATTAGCTGTACCAGCTGTCTTCAGTTAGAGGGTAGGTAATTATTGAAATCCAGATAGAGCTAATATTTGGTTAGCAAAAGGCAGGTAAGTGAAGCAGGAGTTATGAAGTTCGGGTGGATAAGTCAGGAGGAAAAGTTGTGCTTGCTTGTTTGCTTGAATCATATATAAATTTCCGTTGATACAAAGGAAATTATGTGCCATTATGTGACACAATTCTGTATAACAAAGTCATTTTCTAGTTCTAGGCATGGCTCATAATAATACGACTGTAAAAATCTGATTAAAACATATTTCCTTATTCTTCGTGGAAATTTTTTTGTGAAATGTATTTAACTTTCTCTATGTTCCTTGTAATGCTAGTAGCTGAGTTTTGATGGCAGTGAGATGGAAATGAAACGTGTCTTCCACTGACTAATGTGCAGTGTCTTTGTTTTGCCATTAGCAGTATTTTTCAATACCTTTCATTTCCTTTCTTTAAGACTTTTCACAGGAAATGCTGCTAAAAGTACAAGTTTCCTTCCTTGTAAAACATCAGAGGTCAAATGTGTACATATAATGTCACTTGTCTGTTAGCACATACAATTTGTGTAAAATCTACATATATATTATTTTACACATGTTGAGATTAATTTTAATCTTTTATTAAATAGCTCATATGTACAAACAATATTTTCATCATGCATGATCAACGTAAAGTCTCAAGTTAATAAGTTTATTCTCTCCAGAATATTATAAGGATCTAATAATAATTTAATGCCATTCATTTCTTTCCTTCTTCTTTTCAATTCCTGTTTAAATTTTGGTATCTTATTTTAATCCTTTGTGTGGGTGATTTGGGTCCCCCCAAAATATATGTTCACATTCTAAATGTTGTTACCTGGGAATGTGACTTTATTTGGTAATAGGGTCTTTGTGATATAATCATTTTACAATGAGGTCATACTAGAGTAGGGTAATATCTGAATCAAATATGACTGGTATCTTTAGAAGAAGAGAAGAGATACACAGACACTCCATCAGCCATGTGACAATGGAACAAAGACAAGAGTGATACAAGCCAAGGAATTCCAAGGATTGCCAGCTACACGAGAAGCTAAGAGAAAGTGATGGAACAGATTCGCTTCTGGAAACTTCAGAGGGAGCATGACCATACCCGCAACTGGATTTCCAACTTCTAGCCCCCAGAAGTGCAAGAGAATACATTTCTGTCCTTGAAAGCAAACCAGTTTGTGATACTTTGTTATAACAGCCCAAGGAGGCTGATGTACCCCTCGAATGCGACGACGTTATTATTGTTTTATTCAGGGGCGTTGTTTATATATTCTCACTTATTTACCAGTGTTTTGGTTCATGATCTCTTCTTTCATACTAAATAATTTCCTTTTGGGGATTTGTTCCTCTCTATCTATAGAATGTCCTATAAAATATTTATAATTATTTATAATGAGGATTTGGGGTGGTAAAAACAATAGCAGCAAAACAAACAAAAAAACCCCCACTAAATTAGTATTCATCCAGGCATGTTGCCTTTGCCCTTCATCCCTGGGCATGCACCTTGGGCTCACAGTGTCCTCTCGCTGCAGTTCCCAGGAAATGATGCTGCCTTCCGACCACCATCTCGGTGAGTACAAGGTCACCTCTCAGTCTCATCGTGTCTCCTGGGCAGGCAATTGGTCTCATCTCACTATGTAATTTCAGATGTTTTTGGGGCTGTTTCATTCAGATTGAGTATAAGATGTCTAAATTTGGGTTTCCTTTTTATTTAAACTCCTAAGAATTGATTCGAATTTCTGAATCTGAAGATTATTCCCTTTAAGTTTAGGAAAATCCTTAGCCATTATATGTGAGTATTGTCATTTGTTTTTCTTATGTATCTAAGCATATCTTCTCAATTATCCATGTTGTTTTTCTTTTCTTTCATGTAGTTAATCTCTCCGATGGTGAGTCTATTTGAAAAATCATACATCTACATACTTCAGTTTCACTGGCCCTGTTTCTTATTTATATTGTATTTTGTTAATTGTTCATATTTTAATTATTTTGTCTATCTAAAATAATATATAGTTAATTACATTTTATTTTGTCTTCTAACTTCAGTAGTTGTAATATTTGGTAATCTGACTTTTGGTTCTTTTGTTTTTGTAAGTTCTTGCTCATAATATTTTTTTTTTTAAATTATTGGTTGTGTGATTTTTTTAACTGTGGCTTTATTTCTTCTGGAACATTATCTATGGGATTTTAGGAGGGACTGACTGGAAGAACCGTTCCTCTGGAGAGTACTTGCAGTTGCTTCTGCCTGGTGCCTGAAGGTACTTACATGGGATCACTTACAAATAAATTCTCAACTTCAAAGTTTCAGCTCAGTGGCTGCAGCCCAGTAGAGGGCCAGTTTGTGAGTACAAAGTCTCAGGAGGGATTTCTTTTACTTTCCATCCAACACCAAGATCCCTGCAGATAAATTTCTTTCTTATTTTTCGTCCTATAGTAGATTTATTTTCTTTTACTTTATCCCACTAAAGTACAATTAAATACAATAGGCTTTGGAAATTTAGAAACTGTTTCATTATTATTAGTAAATTTGAATACACATTGCCCTTTGGTCTAGCAATCTCTTTCCTCCATATATATTCAATAGGGATGTAGGTATAGGTACAAATCAAACAAGCAAACAAAAAATAACATGTACAAAAACATTAAATGCCCATCAATAACACAATACATAAGTACACTGAGGTATGGTCAGAATAGAGAACATTTGACAGAAAGTGAGTTAAATAAACTACTGTTGCTGCAGGGCTAGACATAACATAGAACAAAATAAACCAGCTACAGGGTATCTATTATCATTTATCTAAAGTTTTAAAGAAAGAAAAACCAAAGCGTTGGGTGTCAAGGTTGCGACCACCCTAGGAGAAGGTGGGATAAAAACAGGCCGAGGAGTTGAGAGTGGTCTCAGTAACCAGTGCAGCTTACAAAGGTGAGTCCATTTGGTAACTGTTCTTTGAGTACTGTGATGGTTTATTTTTATGTTTCAACCTGACTGACCTGACGGGGCTCAGATTGTGGGTGTGTCTATAAAGATGTTTCTGGACAAGAGAGTGTTTGAATCCGTGGACCTAGTACAGCAAGCTGTCCTTCCCAATGTGGGTGGGCACCACCCAATGCTGTGAGGGTTTGAATGAAACAAAGGCTGGAGGACAGAGGAACTTGCCCCTCCTGCTTCCCACCTGCCTGCCCAGGCTGTGCCTCTCATTCTCTCCAGCCCTTTCACCGTGGGGCTGGGCCCCAGTTTTACAAATGTCAGGTCATGGGACTTCGCCTTCTCAGGTTCTCAACCCCCATAACCATGTTAGCCAATCCAATTCTTCATAATAAATCTGTATGCCTGTGTGTTTGTTTGTCTGTTTAACTAATATCTATCTATCTATCTATCTATCTATCTATCTATCCATCTATCTATCTATCTATCTATCTATCTATCTATCATCATCTGTCTCTCCTACTGGTTCTGTTCCTCTGGAGAATCCTGAATAATACAAATACATATTAGTGATTTATGCACTTTCTACCTGTGCATTGCTTAACTAAACAAAAAAAGAAAAGAAAAGAAAAGAAAAGAAAGAAAAGAAAAGAAAAGAAAAGAAAGTATCCATTCAATAACATTCCCATTTTCTTCAATCCCTTCACTGACTCACCGTGTGCTCAGGATACAGTGTATGATTGTCATCAAGGTGTACTTGGCCATACAAGGTCGACTCCCCTCATTCCTGTCCAACTGAATGTAGATCATCTCTCTGCCACCGACAATCAACTGTGCTAACCTTTTTTTTTTCAAATACCTAAATGTTTTCCAGTTTAAGGCATTTGCACATATTATTTCCTCTTTCTGGCATTCTCTTTTCCGTGATGGTAATAAATGTGCTCTCTAGTCAGTCTTTAGCTCTGATAAGTGTCACTTTTAACAGGATACTTTAATAGATCCCCAATCTAAATTGTAGTTCACCCCAGCCCAATTTTTCTTATAATCCTCTTATTTTTATAGTTCTTTCTTGATGTATAACCTGTGAAATTATTTGAATGATTTCTGTCTTCCTCTGCTTCACTATAAGCTTTCCATTGGCAGAGCACACTTTTATTTTATTCTCCATTGTATGCACTGTTATGATCCTAGCATTACCTGGTTCATAGTAGTTACACTGTTTACTTAATAATGAGAGATTTAGTTTATCTCTACTGTAACAAAAACTAAAGCAGGGAATGGAAATTAATCTTCCACCACCCATCATTTTATTTAATCATTATTATTTTAAGAAATTATGAGGGTCATAAGTAACACACTGTGAGGCCAAAATAAGAACAGTGCCATAATATATCTAAAATAAATTATTTTAAGGCAGTGCTTAATTGAAAAAGAAAAGTTTAGTGTGTAACATTTATTTATAATGCTATTTTCTCTATGACAAGACTATTGTGACCTTTCCTGATTATCCACCTACAGTCATTGACAATCTTTACTAAGGAAAACACTTTAGTACAAACTACACATAACATTTGCTAAGAAACTAGAATTCTATATATCTCTAATATGAAAAGTGTATTTCTTTACTATGCAGTCAACTATATCTCAGATCTCAGGCAAAAAAATAATAATAATAATTTCCAGAGAGTGATACATAAAAAAAAAAAACATATACTCTTGAAAAAGGTAGTGTCAGTTATCTATTACTTAGTAACAAACTTTCTGAATTTTAGCCTAAGTTTCTTCTCACGGTGAAGATACAGGGAGGAGAGAAAGAAGAGGAGGGGAGGGGGAGAGAATCAGAGAGAAGGGAAGAGAGGGAGAGGAAGATGTAGGTGGTGGTCCGGAAGAAGGAGAATAACTTGTTTTTGTTTTCAAGGTGCTTAAGGCCAAATCTCAGAACTTGGACAGTACCCACTGCATTTCATCGGGAAAAAAATGCACGTTCAAGAAAGATTTAAGAAGTAGGGAAATAAATTTCACTTGTTGAAGGAAGGAGCTGAAAAAGCTTGTTGTATGGGTGCATGGGGCCCTTATCACAACCAATCTAACGCATATACAAGTATTTATTAAATATATGTGTGTTATAAATGATGTGTACTATCGAAAGCTATAGAAGGCACAGAGGCATAAATTACCTCCTACACATCGTATACATTTAACTAATTTAGTTAATAACAATGTATTGTTATAATTTTTCATCTGTTTCCCTAATTTAATTAGAGAACTATAACACCATTCTATTTATTTATTTTTAAATGGTCTAGTTTGCCAGAGACACTCAGTGAGGAAAGGCAGGTATTCAAGTAGAGAAATGCAGACATTTAAGAAACTGCAACTATTGGTTACAAAAGCTGTAAGAAGACATGTGGATGAAAAGATAACCTTCTAGAAAATGCCCACGAGCCAACTGTAACGCAAGCACAGGGGATCAGTAGAACAATGAAAATCTTAGGATGGAGCAGTGAGGAGAGAATGGAGAAGTTTGAAAATATGATTCTCTTAGAATTTCAGAGTTGATAATACTAAGACTACTGTTCCTCCTCATACATTTTACGTGCATTTTTGATCCTTTAAAAATAATCATAAGATACTAGCATCAACTAATTAGTAAGAATGCAGATTCGCTTGTGTGTTGTTAATCAAGACATATTGACTATCCTCTATATTGGGCTTCAAAATAACAAACTATGCAAAATTTACATAGAAACTCTACATGCATTAACTGTCTATCTTTGTGAGGCTGGAGTTTCTTCATATACGCCAACCAAAACAACATATTGCAAACAATTGTATGTGGAAGCAGGCATGGGACTCTGGATGCCTTCTAATAAGCCAGGCATTAAAGAAACTTGTAAAATGCAACACAATACCACTCTCTTCACTGTTTTAAAAACATGAGGTTAATTATCATAAGTATTTTTAATAGTAGTATGCAATTGGTTTATTATTTTTATTTTAAATGAATTGACACACAATTATTTTTAATTGGCTTTGTTTCCTAATACAATAACTATTGATAGATATTTTATAAACCCACATAAGCCAGAATATTCCAACTGTTTTGTCAACCTTAGTAATTTTCAAAACTGTAAACAAATGAGATAAAAAAGTTTGAGAACTTCTGATACAGACAATATACTTTAATGAAACATTAAACAGATTATCTCTGGTGTCCCCGTCAAATAAATAAGGGAGTTCTGGAAGACTGGAGGCTATAGCATTGCCTTATTCTGGATGAAAATGGGAACTAAATTTTAACAGTAAAGGTCTCTATTTAGGTTATAGAGTACCAAAAAGTTATTCTGTTATAGTTTCTCATATCGGTTTTCATGGTTCTCAAATTAAGCCATGTGAACAAACATATAAAGCCATGAAAGGACCAGATGTTTTTGAAAACAGTGAAAAATCCAGCACAACTGTTGAGGTACGAAGAAAATGGAAGAGCACAACAAGCCAAGGCTGAAGCACCTGTTGTATAATGTCCAGGGCTCTCCTGGCTCTCCTGCCCTGGGTGTCCTCAGAGAACCGTGTGAAGACGATGGAGTACTTAGATTTGAGTTCGTGATAATCTGCCAACAGTACAGAAGAGTTAGCAGAACCATGAGGTGGGTGGGTGACTTCAGGAATAATCTTGGTGATATGAAGAGGGCCTTAGCTACTATGATAATAGAAAACATGGATTAAAACTATATCAGTTACATAGATGTGACATGTGTGCTCAATTCATTAGTGAAGAAAGAAACATTTGGAACGAATGATGATCCTGGACTGGAGTTTATGACAACTCATATTGTAGTTTAATAGATAATTAATGCCTAGGACAAACGACTACAATGTGTTAGGTGACAACAAAACTTACCTGTACGTCTAAGTGCTGTAGCTCGAAAGAGATCAAGCTTAGATTAACCACGGCATGAACAAATAAATCGTCTGCTAAATGATTGTCTGCTAATAGTGTGTGTAGCAAAAAGAAGAAAGGGACCATAAATCAACTGGCTATATTTGAATTTTTTAGTGCCAATGTGAATATGAACTCAACAATCTAAACCTTATAAAATTACTAAATTTATCTTACTGTTTATGTAAAATAATTTTTTAATTTAGCTTATCTTATTCATTTGCATGAATAATATTCATGCAAATATTCATTCAATATTTTACAATATTGCCTGTAACCCTATATAAAGCATAAGACAAGTGTGGTTGCTGTTAATTTTCAAATCCCTTCCCCCACAAAATTACCTGCCTATTTTAGTGCATGATCTTTAGTGAAGCAAAATCCTAAACAGTGCTATAAATTTTATTTAAATTTTCTTGCATTTTTAGAAATAGTCCTAAAAGCTACTTATGTGTGAAATCTATGTGATTAATTTTAAAATGAGTAGCTCAAGTGTTCTTATTAAAAGAATAATAAATAAACCTCAGAAGGTAAGGAACTGAAATGTTGGATTGCTTTTTATGCTTTGGAGTATTCAAAAATAGAATTGAGTCTTTGTTTCTTTATGGAAAGCATTCATTAAACAGGATTTTCATCACTAACAAGCTTATGCCATGTTTATCATATTTAATACAGATGTCACATAGGTATTGATATATTATAAGCTATCATATTTTTATACAATTTCAATACAATGTTGTGTGTGCATTTAAGATAATACAATACATATAGCATTGATTCAAAATCAGGTACAATGTAAATTATTCACTGTATCACATTATAATGTCATATACATTACCTCGCATTATACACTTAATTCAATATGCAATATTTATAGCACAGGTCATGCAAATACTTAAAAACATTGTTTTAATTGGATAGTGTAACAATATTACTTAATAACCTCATATTGATTCTTCCTAGTAGAAATAGCTTTTGCACTTTTCCATTGCCATTTAGCCCCTTTATATCCCTCCCCCTCTGCAATACCACACTGTTGTCCACGTCCATGAGCCCTTTCACCTCTTTATCCCTCCGCCCCCCACAGCCCCTCTCACAGCTGTCATCCTGCTCTCTATCTGTGAGTCTGAATTGGAGTGGGAAGGACAAGAGTTACTGTTAAAAAATTAAGATCCTTTTATAAATCCATATTTTTCACTGATTATTTAAAGCTTATTTTCAAACTGAAGATGGGATAAGATTTTATATACTTGTGTGAGTATGTGTGCGTGTGCATGTGGCTCGAGAGATTGTTTTTATACAACTTGCTAGGATAAATAATAGAGCAGAGCTTAACACTGAATGATTTGCAGACTCCATAACACTATGACTTTTATTACTCTAGATACATTTGATAGCAACAGATCTAAATCTCTAAGTGTGAAATATACTGAATACAACAAAATGTGTTTTGTTAGATTTAGATTGGACATAAGTGACACTGTTCAAGTTGTAGAATATCTGAATTACTTAACCCACCTCTCTGGAGATGTCATGACAATAAATTAGTGCATTGTAAAGCACTGATAAGTGAGCCGTTTGCAACCAAGTGCTAAGCTTTTGCTAGGCACAATATAACGTTCAGCACTATGTTCGAAAAAATTACCCTATTTGCCAGTTTCATCTCATGTGCAAAACACTTTTCCCTTTTGGGAAACAATATCTAATTTCACACATAAGCAAATCTATTTTATGGTAATGTAACAGTAGAGGTGATTCTAAAAGTAAAAGTTGAAATATGTCTTGCGATGCAGTGTGAATGCTATGTACACATTATTTGAGCTAATTGTCACAACTGGGATTTAAGCTGAGACAATTAATCAATGAGAGGAAACTAAAATGGTCCTACACAATTTGCTAACTTAGGGCAGTCATACAGCATTTCCAAGCGCTAAACATATTTTAAGGTGTTTTTTTTTTTATTTTATTTATTTTTAGAGAGAGGGGAAGGGAGGGAGAAAAAGAAGAAGAAAAAGATCAGTGTGTGGTTGCCTCTCACTGGGGGCCCTCACTGGGGACCTGGCCTGCAACCCAGGCATGTGCCCTGACTGGGAATTGAACAAAGGGCGAACAAAGGGCGACAACCCTTTGGTTTGCAGCCACATTCAATCCACTGAGCTATACCAGCCAGAGCTAAACACTTTAACTGGCGTAGTATTTTTCCAAATTGCTTTTTATATTCTATAAGTACTTTTCTATTTTAGGAACAAATCACATATACACATGTGCACACACAAGAGAAAATGAAAAAAAGGAAATGTAAAAACTATTTGAGGAGAAAGTATTTAAATCAGGGATTAATATAGATAGATAGATAATAGATAGATAGACAGATAATGATTCATGGTATAAACAGAAAAAAGAAATCCCTGCTCTGAGGACCAGGAGGTCTGATGAGGACAGAACTATCAGTACTGGACCTGTGAGCTGTGCCAACATGTCTAGCAGTCATGTAGACGTTGAAGGCACACCCATAAAATAATAGTAACATCAATAACTACTACTGCCGCCATAATAATAACAAACATTCCTGCCCTATTGATTTGTAAATAAGTGCATAATTAAAGGAACAGAAGATGGTAGAAAATAAAAACTAAACCTAATTTTAAAAGATCAAGTAATAAAAATGCTGATTATCAAAAAGTTAAAAGTAATTTAAAAATGCTAGAAAATATATTAAGATAAAAAGTTTGGACTTTTGAGAAAGAAGGTTAGACTATTAAATAAAGTGGAAAAAAACATTTTATAGAATAGGAACTCAATCTCCCAAGACAAATGAGTCCTTTGGAGAGGCCTTCAGGATCCTAGAATGTACACAAGCATACCCACTGAGGAATGAGCACCTGAAAGGGCACAGTCCACTTGTGGGAAGTGAGGGCAGTGACGGGATGCGGGGCACGAGCCAAGCATGCTACACTGTTCCCTTTCTGACCCCTCCCCTACACACAGCACCATGATGCAGCAGAGTGGGGGGCCCCGCCCTGGTGAATAACTAAGGCTCCTCCCTTTACAATGTAGCAGGTGTGCCGACACAAAGAAAAATGGCCCAAATGAAAAAACAGATCAAAACTCCAGAAAAAGAACTAAGCAACAAGGAGACAGCCAATCTATCAGATGCAGAATTCAAAACACTGGCGATCAGGAGGCTCATAGAAATGATTGAGTGCAGCAGTAAAATAAAAGAAGTGAAGGCTATGCAAAGTGAAGTAAAGAAAAATATACAGGAGACCGAAAGTGAAGAGAAAGAAACCGGGAATGAAATCAAAGATTTGGAACAGAAGGTAGAAATATGCATTCAACCAGAACAGAATGAAGAAGCAAGAATTCGAAAAAGTAAGGAGAATCTTAGGAACATGTGACAACTTGAAACATTTCAACATCCACATCACTGGGTTGCCAGAAGGAGAAGAGGAAGAGCAAGAAATTATAAACTTATTTGAAAAAATAATGAAGGAAAACTTCCCCAAGCTGGCAGAGGAACTAGACAGGAAAGTCCAGGAAGCTCAGAGAGTCCCAATGAAGTTGGACCCAAGGAGGAACACACCAAGGCACATGAGAATTACATTACCCAAGATTAAAGACAAGGAGAGACTCTTAAAAGCAGCAAGAGAAAAGGAGACAGTTACCTACAAAGGAGTTCTCGTAAGACTATCAGCTGATTTCTCAAAAGAAATCTTACAGGCAAGAAGGGACTGGAAAGAAGTATTTCAAGTCATGAAAAGCAAGGACCTACAACCCCGATTACTCTGTCCAGCAAAGTTATCATTTAGAATGGGAGGGAAGATAAAGTGCTTCTTAGACAAGCTAAAGTTAAAGGAGTTCATCATCACCAAGGTATTATTACCTGAAATGTTAAAGGGACTGATCTAAGAAAGAGAAGATCAAAACTATGAACGGCAAAATGACAACAAATGCTCAATTATCAACAACTGGAACAAAAAAAAAAAAAAACAAAATACAAACTAAACAAACAATGAGAGCAGGTACAGAATCACAGAAATGGAGATCACATGGAGGTTTATCAGCGGGGAGGTGTAGGGGTGAGAATGGGGTAAAAGGTACAGGGAATAAGAAGCATAATTGGTAGGCACAAAACAGATAGGGGGAGGTTAAGAATAGTATGGGAAATGGAGAAGCCAAATAACTTATATGTACAACCCATGGACATGATCTAAGTGGGGGAAATGCTTGAGACAGATAGGGTGCAGGGCAGAGAGGGGATAGAGGGGAGAAAAAATGGGACAACTGTAATAGTATAATCAATAAAATATACTTAAAATTTAACATAATAATATTTAAAAAGTTAAATTTAGTTATGCTAGTAAAAAGAAAATCTCTACCTTCCAAGAAAAAGTCACTATCTGGAACTAAAAATAATAAATCTAATTCTCTGCCATGTTTGCTCATCTAAAACATCCAGCAGAATTATAACATTTCTGGAGCCATCTCTGCTCTAAACGCGCTGCGATTTGAGACTGCCATTTTACTCTCTGCACTCAAAGTACTTTGCATGTATAAGAGAATAATTACAGAGGTACTCAATTGACCCAGGTGTTAAGTGGTGTTATCCCTATTTTACGGAAATGGAATTAGTGTTGACAAGGCTCATGGGGTCAATCCAACTGGGAAAATAAAAACTATTAATCTAAATCAATAGCATAATGCGGGCTGGCCCAGTGCCCCTGAATAAGTCATTTAGCGTCCATCTCCTTGCTGAAGACAATGACGGAAGGTGAAAAAAGTTATGAAAGAGCTCAAGTCAAATACAGAATGGATATGAGCTTTTATGATAGTATAATATCATGACCCCCGTGTCATATGGCAAAAAAAGGTTGCACTGATTGAGAAATGGGGCACTAAGTGTTTAAATAATTCTGCTCATCATACAAGGCAGGCAAGTGACACAGTTTTATAAAGTCCTTTAAACTCTGACTTCCAGTACATACTTTAACCAAAACTGTGCAAAGAGCATTCACATATACATCCTTGAAATTAAATTTTTTATTCCAATTCTGGAGTATCCTTATATTTTTTTTACTTAACAAATGCAGGTTTATTTGACTTAGTCTCAGCAAACTTAAATATATATGTATTCACATTTGTTGAGTTTTAAGTGCCTAAGCTATAGTTTCTCTGAATATGAAATTTCAGATTTGAAGTATGAAAATTTCAAATTCATACACATCTGAAAACATCTAGGATATCACTTCCAAATGTGAGTACACGGTGGCGGGGTCACTTCGACCTCCCTCATTTTTCCTTCAAAGTAGTGTGCCAAGCACTCAGCCTTGTTTTAGTAACAACAACAGCAACAACAAAAACAAAGAAAAGAAAAGGAAAAAAGAAGAAACTGCTAAATTAAAGAAAATTGTTTTTTTTGTTTAAAATGATAGCTTGGGCCCTTTAATATGATTTAATTCAATTATTGATTTTTAATGTTTGATTCATTGACCAGAAATAACTATTATAATCACCAATAAATATTAAGTAAGACTAACATTATCAGATAAAGTATATTTGTGCAGGAATTCATTTGGCTCTGATGAATTATGCAAAATTTTGACGGTATTTTATAATTTAGAAAATTTTTTAATAAAGTATGTATATTTTTTTAAGATTTTATTTATTTATTTTTAGAGAGGGAAGGGAGGGAGAAAGAGAGAGACATCAATTTACGGTTGCTGGGGGCCATGGCCTGCAACCCAGGCATGTGCCCTGACTGGGAATCGAACCTGTGATGCTTTGGTTCACAGCCCGAGCTCAATCCACTGAGCTACACCAGCCAGGGCGTCATTTAGAAATTTTAACATTTACTAAAGAATTCATCATGTATTAGTAAATTGTAAAGTAAAATGATTTGCTTACAAAAGCGACTATCATGAAAAAATCTATTTCTGTTTTACTCATTCATTCTTATTTGGTTTTATACAGGCAGAACTTGTAATCCAGTCCATCTCTGACCACAACGTATGTATTTAGGGTAGTTTTATTAGTTAATCTGACCATAGTGTACTCTTTTGTAGTAGAAAAGGCTCTTCGGAAACTGAAGATGATAGATATATTTATTTGCTAGGGCTGTCACGACAAAACACCATATTGCAGTAGTTTGTTAGGGTTGTCCTAACACATTACCGCAGACTCACTGGGTTAAGCAATAGGACTTTGGTGGAAACTGGAAGTCTTACACAGTGTCAACTGAGGTCATTCTGAGGCCTTCCTCCTTGGATTGTAGATGGCTCTTTTCTCCCTATGTCTTCACATGGTCTTCCTTCTATAACCTGTCTGTGTCCTAATCTCTTCTTATGAGGATACAAGTCTCATTGGCGTAGAGCCAGCCTTAATGACCTCCTATTAACTTCACTATCTGTAGATGTCCTATCTACAAATAGTTATATTCCAGATCACTGAGGGTTAAGACTTCAAATATGAATTTTGGGGGACACAATTCATTGCATACCAGGTTAATTATTTTGTCTTTAAATTATTTAGCTTCCTCATATTTGTTTTACTTTATACATAGTTGTACCACTGCATGTCCAAATGCCACTTCTTGATTTATTTTAAAAATATGATGTATGTGATCATTTGTTTCTATAGCACTTTGTTGTCTGAAGAACAAGGTATACCTTTTGTTACTGTTAAGGCAGGCATTGCTGACCAACTTCTTACTCATAAATCATGAACAGGTAAGTGGGAGGTTTGAAAAATGGATTTTTCCTTTTCATAGGCAGTTTGTCACACACAAATATATTGGTTTTAATGAAGAACCACTTCCCCATGCCACATGTCCCTTAGATTTGATAACAATTTTTCTATGTATCCCAGGCAGATTATTTTTTGAACTTCTCTAGATCCACTGGTATTTATTTTTCCAAATTTTTCTCATCACTCCTCAAAGTACTTGTTCAAAGTTTCTATCAAACTTATTTTATGGATATACACAATTCTTGCATTTTTATTCTTCATTTCCTTTGGCATTACTTTCAGTGTGTTTTTCAACTCCTTTTACATTGACTCCTGGCAACTTTGCAATGGAAATTCCTGAATCACTTCTCGGACTGATAATTCTATGTGTGTTTAGTAAGATGGTTTCTTTATACCTCTGCATAATCGTATACTGAATAAGCAGTTGAATATATTATTGTTATGTGATTTCAGAAGAGTGTTTTCTTAGATTTTAATCAATAATGCAATTACAGTTGCTGACATGTAGATTTTGACACATGTATTGATTGAATAATAATGTCTTCTTTTCAATAACATGAAAATACTAGATTCAATCATCTTCATATTTCCTTTCTTTGTTACTATTGGAAATAGACTTTTGTTAAGTATCGTGTAAAATGCAGCTTTTTCTATCTTAGTAAGCATTGGATTATCGTTGAAACTGCTCTTTATTTTACTATGTGAAGTGCTTTCCCTGACTTTTCACCCCTTTCCTGTTGTCATCACACATTTGTGTAGTTTTCTTAGCAGGTACTGTCACTGAGGCCATGTCCCCTATAGTCTGATTAATGAGTTTGGCTACATTCCACAGGCTAGACTTACCCACCTTAGTTCAATGTTTTTAGCATATAACCGTGACCAAATTTCAACTCTGTCTTTTTGTTATATGAAGAGCTAGCTGAAATCTATAATTTACCCTGTGCATTAAATTAAAATGAACTTCACAAATCATTACACTTTTTATTAAGATTTTATTTATTTACTTTTAGAGAGGGGGAAGGGAAGGAGAAAGAGGGAAACACCAATGTGTGATTGCCTCTTGAGCACCCCCTACTGGGGAACTGGACCACAACCCAGGCATGTGCCTTGACTGGGAATGGGACCTGCAACACCTTGGTTCACAGGCTCACACTCAATCCACTGAGCCACACCAGCCAGGGTTAAAAAGTTGTTGTTTTCTAATCTTTGAGGTACATATGTGGTTGGAGGAGGTAAGCAAGAGGATGCATTTCCAGTTCCTGTTGACCAGCAAGCTGGATCCAGACAATTCAAGGCTCCTCACTGCCTCCGGGTTCCTGGAAGGTACCTTCCATCCACCTTTCCCTTACAGCCCTTTTTAAGAACGGACGTGGCCTTGAGACAACAACTTGTCCTCAAAGCCACTGGACCCAATATCTGATTGAAAACAGGTAAGGCCTCTATTTAAACCTTTAAGCTTCTGGGGGGCCGGTATGGGGATGCACTTCTCTTACAGAACCCAGGCAAGCTTGTATGTAAGTTCCCTTGCTTTTTAAACCCCGCCACCTACCCACCTGGAGAGACTCACCTCTCTTGGGTCTCTCCTCACTCTCCTCACTCTCCCCGTAAGAATCCAGCTCACAAACCAAAAATTCTCCAGTCAGCCAAGAGACCAAAGAAACAGGGCTGGGGGAGAGGCATCTGTGGATCATATTTCAAGTTGGCCATGGAGTGCTCTGATATGACAGATGCTTGTGGACCACCCATGAGTGCAGAGATGATTCCACAATACTGAATAATGCCACTGGTTTACTGTGCTTTTTTGAGGAACTGAGCAGACCGCTCTGTCATGAGGGAAATGCATGGCTGCATCGTGGTTTGGCCTCTCCTGCAGGCGAGTGCGGCAGTCACCGCGTTCAACTAGGGGCTGAAGCCCCGTTAGAAAGTTAGAAGATGATCTGAGGTTAGAGAAGAACTTGTGGCTGTCCGTTAGTCTGCAGGCTTCGGGGCTGGTAGACAAAGTGGGGGAGCAGGATGACGAAGAGGAAACCTTAGTGTGCTGTTTGGCAAAGCTGGGAGGGAGCAAGCCACCTCCGGTAAAGGTCTGAGAGCTGGTAGTGAAGCCCCATCAGAAGGTTAAGAGGTGGAAGTCCTGGCAAAGAAAGAAGAAAGGGGAGGATGTTTTGGTGATTCACAGTGAAATGGATGAAGTGCCCTATGCCCTCTGACCCCTAATACAAAGAAACAAATTAAGTAGTAACTACCTTAGACTTTTGATAATGAAGAAATACCCCAAAGCTCCTAGGAGAAAACTTGCACTCTTTCTCTGTTCTTTCAACATGTAATTTTCCTCATGTCTTTGGAATAAAAACACCCCAGGAGATACTCAAACACTGTGAGACTAGGGGGAAAATAAAAACTGAAAAAAAGAGAGAGAAAGAGAAAAGAGGCTTTTTTAAAAAAATGCAGGCCACTTTAGCAGCTCCCTTGCCCCAAATCTAGTGCACAGGCTCTGTAAGATTATTTGTCAAGGGCAAATGCAAATCTTAGAAATCTTCCTCCAGTGTTGGGTGGGCTGCAGGCTGGGCTTTGTGATGAGGTAGAGCGCTGATTCCTGTTCCCTGTGGACAAGGTCTTAGCTGGGCTCTTTGATTGTCAGGAGCCTCCAGCTGTGTTCAGCAATGGGTGGGGCTAAAGACTGGCTCTGTGGTTGGTCAAGGTCACTGTCCCAGCTCCCCTATCAGGTGGGGCTGTAGGCTCAGCTTCACTCAGCCTGGCTGAGTCACTGGCTGGGCTCCCTACCTAAGTAAGGCCACAGGTCATGCTGGAAGTCAAGTGCGGTAGAGTCCATAGGCTGGACTCTGCGGCTGGGTGGTGTGGTAGGCAGGTTCTAAGGCTGTCCAGAGGCACTGTTCGGCCTCCCTTGTTATGTGGCCTTGAAGCATATATGTCACCATTGGGCAGGACAGCTGGCTTGGTTCCCTGTCGTCGGATGAACTCCATGGCTGCAGGGTTTCTCTGTTTAGGCTTCCTGACTTAGCAGGACTGGAGGCTATAATCAGCAGTAGGTGAGGTTTTAAACTTGATTCCCTCTGGGCAATGCCATAGTACAGGCTTCAGTGCCTGGACAGCTTGCTGGCCAATGAGCTGAACCAGGCAGGACTGCCCACTGAGCTCCCTGGCAGACAGGGTCACAGGCATGGCTGTGCAAGTAGGAAGAGGCAGTGGCTGGGATTTCCCCTTGGCTACAGCTTCAAGGAGGAATGGGTCTGCCAAGGTCTGCGTGCTGGTCGCTGTAATCCCCATACCCTTCTTTGTTTCTCTCTGGTCCTCAGTGGCCAAGCACAGATTTCCCTGGTGATCCCTGTGAGGGGGACCCCAGTGTGCCACCTGGGAAGTGCCCTGCAGTGTGGGAAAGCTGGGTGTCTGCCTGGGGCTCTGTTTCCTACTGAAGAGACTGGTGGGGGTCCCTCTGGTTGTGGTGCCAGATTGGGGGAAGGATAGTGCAGTCAAGGGAGCTCCTACCCTTGCCCTTGTAGGCAGTCCTTCTAGGTCTCTGTGGTCCAAGGGTGTTTTAGCCTCACCCCTGGGTTCTGATGGTGCCTTGTTTGTGGGTGGCTGATAGTCGGTCCTCTTGTGAGGGGGACTGAGGTCAGGAACATCTGATTTCACCATCATGATGATGTCACTCCTGCTTTTCTTTTTTTTTTTTTTACTTTTATTTTCCACACAGCATTCTTGTTCTCTATTGATAAAAATAATTTTAATTTTCAATATCTATTTCATTTTTTCCTCTTAAATATTATCTATATACTCTACCCACATTAGACTCTTTCCAGTTCCATGTAGTCTGCAAATATATCATTTTTGTGCAGAGTTATAGTCTCACTGTCAAATACAGTTGAGAGTACATATCATATGTTCAGTGAATGTTATTGAATTGATACTTTCAATAGGTTAAAAGTGAAGTGTTCTAAAAGATAGTCTTATTAAAATTTTTCTAGAAATAAAATCTTATGCTTTTTAATAAGATAAAACATAATGAGGAATAGGAAATAATTTTTCATTTGAACTAAATAAATTTAGTACTTAAAATTGATCATTGGATCTTAGTAACGACTGGCCAGCAAACCTGTAGCAAAAGCAAAATCACTTCTGACATATCTGACATACATAGTGCTGGCCTGCGAACCAAAGGGTCATTGGTTGGATTCCCAGTCAGGGCACATGCCTGGGTTGCAGGCCAGGTCCCCAGTGGGGGGCATATGAGAGGCAACCACACATTGATGTTTCTCTTCCTCCCTTCCTATCTAAAAATAAGTAAATAAAATCTTTAAAATATTTTTTTAAAAAACAATACACAGAGCATCCAATGTTAAATTCCAGGAAAACTATTTAAAGCACTACCTGCCATACTAGCCTACACGAATACAGAAGCACATGGGATAATTGCTGGTAATAATAGTCAATCAAACTTTATGTTACAAAAGCTTTGTGAAGTGATAAATGCTTAAATGTGCTGGCAAATTCTTAAATGTTCTGACTTTTCTGAGATATTTTCATATATGGTTATATAATCGATACTCAAATAATTCCTGAGGAAAGTGAAATACGACGTTTTAGTTTCCTACTTATAGTTCTTAGAACTCTGCATTTCAAATCTGGTATTTAATCTAATGGGTAATTATAGATAAAAGTATTGTCTTTGTTGTAGTCAAATAAGTTTCATGTTCATTTGTTTTTAATCCTACTCAATAACTAAAACTAAAAGAGTGATCTTTGCAAATTTTCTATTAAACCAGTGTCTGTAAAATTTTTATAATAAAAGGAAGGATGGAAAAATACCTGTTTACCAAGCTCAGTGTTCAAGTTCAGTTTGTTAATAACCTTAATTTCCATGAACTAAATCAAAGGTTTTAGGTAGTAACCAAAAATATTGATATCATTGTGCTTTGGCAGAGGCATGCTAAAATAATGGATCTTTGCAACTTTTACCACGTAACACCCGGCATTCAATAATACATGCTATGTAGATCATCAATATAACATCATTATGCTAAAACCATGATGTAACTTCAGATCAATATGTAACTTCAGATATATTCTCAAATGTGCTGTAATTTTTTTACATGAGAATGGACTGCAATTTGACTCTCATCTGAGATCTTATCTAAATCTAAATAGATTCAATAACTGCTTACTTATAATATCTTAACAAAGATCACTTCAATCATTATCTGCTTCTTAAAAGAACAGAAGCCTGAATCATCTCCTCTGTCTCCCTATTATAAAGTTTCAAGAGATGGAACTTCTGGGGATGGTTGGGGTGATGGGGAGTGGTGGGGTGAAAATGGAGACAGTTGTACTTTAACAACAATAAAAAAAGGGATGGATGTTGAGGGATCTAAAGATAGGAAAAAAGCGTGTGACAAGATAAAGCACAAGGGCAATGGAGATCCCAAGAAGCAGAGGTGGTCTGTCATCTCTATGGCTACAGTGGGATGCTTGTATTTTAGTGTCCTGGTAGCCTGTATCCCCTGTATGTCATTCATTCTGGGGGAAAAAGTGTTTAGTCCTTCTAGAGCAAAAGTAAATTGTATCTCTGAGATCATACCCTTCACCTCTACAACCCAAACTATTGTTCTTTTCATGACAAAGTCAACCATATAAGAAACAGTAGGAAAAAAACACTTCATTTCCAATTCCATGATGATGAAGTTTGCAGTAAACATTTTTGGTCAAAGTTGCTTATCTTCTGCACTTTCTACTGTGATTTTATGAACATTGATATAATTTTCTACTAATGCAAGATAGCACATAATTTAAGGAACCCCCAAACCTTAGTATCACAGGCATCAACATTTTACCTTTTTTCCAAGATTTTTATTTTTAGTGTATTAGGCATAACATAAAATGTTTGTTAATAAGTAATATAAAGGCATTTTAATTTAAAACAGTAATTAGAATAGCATTTCTCCTTCATCAGACCTACATGCTATGTTGGCAGCTTGAATTCTCGGGCCTTCAACTGATTCTGCTTGATTTGTAAGTTGACAAGCATTCAATTATCTATGCATCATCAGATGCCACAGGTTGATTTTTTTAAGTCAGTTTATTAGTGCTTATGGACAATTTTACTTTATGACACACTGTCATACTAACAGATGGCACATGGAGTTGGCAAGTAAGTCTCCCTGATTCCACTCATCCCTCCCCCTCCTGAGTACCTCCTTGTTATGTATTGTTCCGTCAGTGTTTAAATCTGGCATTTCTTCTTTGCCAAGTACTCATTTATGTCCATATATATCCTGTAGTATTACCATTGCTTCATTACTCTGGCTTTCTGCTTTTTTCCCTACCTGCTTGACTGTAAATACTCTGCTAGACACATTTTTCTCTGTGCACATAACTATGTCTTTATTCCTTTTCCCCTTCAAATATCAATTTCCCTGGTCCAAAGAACCTATAACAGCATAATTCCTATATTTGTCCCTGTGTTATACCAAGGTCTATATCTTAATATCCTAGTAAAATTATTTCATATATAGCTTCAGATCTTCGAATTAAATCACATTTTACCTTTTGCTTTAGTGTCTTTTTTCTCTCCCCTTTTTTCTTGTGTGATGTACTGTTCCCTCACAATTCAATTAGTTTTTAACTCTGATTGACCTTTTTTAATATAACTGGTTAAGATAAATATCTCTTTCCACTAAGACTTGTCTTCTGTCCCACTTTCCTTCATGATAAGTCATCTCGAGGTGGCTATAAGCATTTTTCACATCTGCTAAGGAGATTCTGCTAAAAAGGACCCATTTTGTTTGGGTTTAGATTGATATATCTCTGGGCTTGCGATCACTTTCCTGACTGGCATTACTAGCTAAACCCAGGTAGAAAGAATTCAAGAGTTTTAATGCTTTTAAGAAACCCAACATCATGTGAAAATGTTGTATAGAACTAGGACCTGACATGGAGGGGAAAAGGAAAGTAAGTTTGAACTATGTGGAGCAGAAATACCTACGGGAAACACATGTGATTGTTAGATGTGTAAATGTTAAGGGAAGGGTTTGTTTCTCTTCAAGACAAAACGGAAGTTCTCTCCTGTTAGTAATATATTCAATTGTTTGGCCTTTTTTGAGGAGCTCACCATTATATTTTATCAGTATTAGGTCTTAAAACACTTGGATTCAGCCCTTCCTACATATTTTTTAAATAAATAAATTTCTAATATTTAATAATTAGGTATGTTTCAATATACATGACATTTAAATAATTTTAAGTATATAAATCAGTGACACTGAGTATTTACAAAACTTGCAAACTGAAATTCTGTACCCATGAAATGATAATAACTCTGATTCTGCCCTCTTTCCAGAGCCTGGCAAACACCATTTATAGTTTCAATCAATTTGACTGAATACTTCATATGAGTGAAGTCATGCAGTATTTATTTTTTGTGACTGGCTTATTTTACTTAGCGTAACTTTTTCAAGATGTATCCATGTTGCAGCATGTGTCAGCCTTTCCTTTCTTTTTAAAGGCGAATACGATTTCGAGGTCTGTGTAGACTGTATTTTGTTTACCCATTCCTTAGTCAACGGACACTTGGGTCCTTCCACCTTTCTGGCTGTTTTGAATAATGCTGCCGTGAACATTAGTGTGTAACTACCTGTTTGAGTCTCAGTTTTCAATTTTGTGAGTATAAATCCCAAACTAGAATTGCTGGGTCATATGATAATTCTGTTTTTAATGGTTTGAAGAACTGCCATAAAAGACTATTTTTATAAAAGAAAATTGATGCTTCCTCTTGGAAAAAGTCCAGAAATCTTGGAGGATTGTGTTTTCTTTCTGGCACGGCTGAGTTTCTTCTGGGGCAAAGAGCAGGAGTCCCTCAGGGACACGAGCCCTTCCGTGAACGATGAGTCCCCTTTCCATGTTACTCAACCGTATGACTTGTTTATCTTAGAGGTACCTATTTTCGGGACCCTGGCCTGGAGCTTAAAAAGGTCTAAAAAGAGTGGTGAGAGAGAGTAGGAAAAAGGAGGTAAACAACAAATGTGAATGTGCTGATGATGGACTCAACCCTGCCTCATTTCTTAAGTCAAAATCAAGAAAGGGAAGGGACAAGAACAGGTAAAATGTTTAAAGAAGTTATGTATAAGAGAAAAAAAAGAATGTTAATAAATATTGGAACTATTCGAGAATCATTTATGAATATGTATAAATGTGAGTTGCCATGACTTCATTAACTAACACCAGGCTTGCAACAACCTGGTTCAAATTACAGTGTTTATAGTAACTGTACATAATTACATAGAATACAAACTTTGTTACTAGGTCTTGAGTCCACAAGTTGCTGCATAGTCAACAAACGTACAGCGTAAACAGTGACTGATGATGCCACATTTTCCCACTTTGTCAGAGATCGGCCACACCCATCCGGTCATGTAGCAGAGTCGCTTCCCTGTCTGCCAGTGGTAAAACCACTTGATATTTCGGGAAATCGGATAGTCAGAGGAGGAAGTGGGCCAGCAAAGATCCAAAGGCAACAGAGAAACAAAAGGTGATGATGCTGGAAATGAAATCTGAGTGGGAAGCAAGTGGAGTCACAGAAGAATGAGTTGATATTGCCACCATTCAAAAACTAGAGGAGGAAATTGAGGAAGGCAGATCTTATCTAAAAAATGATAAAATTTGTTGTGGTGAAAAGAATAAAAGAATGTCTCAAAGGAAGTGATGTTGGCAAAAAAAGAACTTCACATTTAAGAAATTGTAATTTTTTATGACATTGAAAGTTTAATAGATAACATGTTGGAAACTGCCCCATGCTTAGAGAGGTGTGTCAGTCCGCCAAGGCTAGACAAGATGCTCAGTGCACGTTGTAAGTTACTTGAAAAGAAGAAGACGAGCACTATTCAAACTGCTCTTGGTGAGTATTTTAAAAAAGAAATAAAAAAGAAACACAACACTTTTATGGCCAGTGTTTTAACATTTTAAAATGTGTTCTATATTTCCCTTGATATATTCTTCACAAGTATAGTTATCAGTTAGAAAGCTCTTAACGTTTGACAGACATTTTTGAAGTTCCTAAAATAATGGTGATTTTTTTCCTCATTGGTTATTAAGATAAGTTTGGATGCCTTCATTTTACATAATAATTTGTATGTCTTTGCTCATCCTTATTTTTGAGATAAATAGGAATGATGTAAGGCAAAAGTATTAGCAGAATGTAGGCAAAATTTAGAATAGAAATTGCCTGTGTTATAGCTTTGACATTCATAATTTCTACTGATGCAATTTTGGGTGGAATATTCAATCCTTGTAAAGCTTATTATCTTTACCATTGAAGTGGAAAGAGCAAGCTACATGTTAGGAAGATTACTACTGTGCAGTGATTAATGTAGGGCTTAATAAAATGGGTGTTCAATTAGTAAGTATTAGAGCCGGTCATTTGGACGTTTTATGAGTTTGGAGAAGATAACAAAAGTTTGAGTAAAAGGGTAAAAGGTTTGGACTTTATGCTGTGCAAAGAAGAATCCATTGGGGTCGTGCACAAGGGGATTGTTTTATGAAGATTATCAGGGAACCCTGGACATGTGGATTAGAGAGTACAAGAACTGACGACAAAGTGGTAAATTGGGAGTGTAAAATGGTTGGACAGGTGTATGATGGTAAGACCTGAATTAGTAAGGCTTAGATAAATAGTATTTAATGAATAAGATCTAAAGAAAAATTGTAATTATTGTATATTTGTCTAATGCAGTTAATAATGATAAAAAATGTTGGTAAAAGTATGCCCTGGCTGGCATAGCTCATTGGATTGAGCTCAGGCTGAGAACCGAAGCATCGCAGGTTCGATTCCCAGTCAGGGCACACGCCTGGGTTGCAGGCCATGGCCCCCAGCAACTGCACATTGATGTCTCTCTCTTTCTCCCTTCCTTTCCTCTCTAAAAATAAATAAATAAAATCTTTTAAAAAATTCTCTTTAAAAAAATGTTGGTAAAAGTATGATTGGAGAGAATTGGAAGACTTTATATACTCTTATAAGTATGTAATTTTTTTTTTACCAGTGTACTCCATAACTTTCAGAAAGGGCTTTTTATGTTTTTTTATGAATTATTTAGTGGGTTTTTATGAATTTCTTTACAATGTCACTCATATTAGTCAAGGAAGATTAACTACTGTAACAAATAACTGTGGCTTACCATGGTAAAAGTTTTTGTTTTCGTTTTTTTTTTTTTTTCTCAGACTAGAGAAAGTCTGTAAGGCAGGAACAAGGCTTGTTTAATCACATTGTTCTGCCAACTTGTATGGGGTCAGAATCCTCCACTAGAGTCCCTTCATCTGGGAGAGTTGAAAAGGGGTCTAACAGAAAAGAGCAGGGGCTAGACCTCCAAGTGCCATAGATTACATTTGCCAGAATCCAATCAGTGAGGCAGTCAGCGTTAGCACAAGCATATAGGATTATCTCTACCAAGGGAAATGAGGACATTTTGGGGACATTTTGGGGTGACTTGAAGGATATGTGTTAAGGGTGTCCCAACATTTGTTTCTCAAAAAGAAGTTTTCATGCCTTGGCTGTTGTGGTTCAGTGGGTTGAGTGCCAGCCTGGGAATCAAATGGTTGCTGGTTCGATTCCCAGTCAGAACACATGACTAGGTTGAGTATCACATCTGCAGTGGATGGTACATGAGAGGCAACCACACACTGATGTTTCTCTCCCCTCTCTTCCTCCCTTTCCCTCTCTCTAAAAATGAATAATTAAAAATCTAAAAAAAGTAGTTTTCAGGTGGAATTCAGAGAATGTGACATCTTCACAAGGCCGTCAGGGATGATAGGTAACCAAATACTTATTATTTTACATCACAGTCCTGATGTCTACAGCAGTCTTTTGACGTCAGAAAGATGATGTGAGAAGAAAAGTGAACGAGCAGGAGTGTAATGAGTCTCAAGCAACTACATAGAGAAAAGCTCTTTTCACTGTAGTCGTTGTGAAACAAGGATGACAAAAATGTAATCTTGAAGCAAAAAGAGGATGCATCTGAATTCCACAGATGAGGTAAGTGATCTGAAAATGTATAGATTACCTAAAAGCAGAGCCAGGTTACACATCAAGTCATAGGGCAAAACTGTTAGAGTTGTAATCCTAGGAAAATTAAGTATCACATGTGTCCCAGTTTGGACAACAAGCATCATGGTTATCTTCCTCAGAAGGTTGTAGTTAAGGGAGCTTAATCAAGTAAAGTAACTAATTTTTAAATTTTAAAATTGCATAATAAGATAAAACAAATTAGGTGAATAAGACTGTCCTCAAAAAGACTTTTGGCAAAAGAGGTAGGGTTGTCACAGTTAACTAATTATTGGTAAGAAGGGTAGCAAAGATAATTAGTCTTTGAGTTTATCAACTGGGGAGCATGAGCCTGTTTGCTTCATGAGGAAGCTACAGCTTCACATACCAAGGGATCATAGCATTGCTCTCCAATGGACTTAACACCCCTCCCTTTCCCCCTCTGGTGCTGGATTGTTGAGGGAAGCAGGGGAAGGTTTGCACATGAGCATGAAAGTCAGAATGGTGCAGGAGAAGATCCTTGACCAAAGGTGCCTATCAGCCTCGCCTGGGGAAGGAAGGGATTGGTTGTGAGGTGGACCCACCAAAAAGCCACAGAATCTTGGGAAGTTCATCAGTTATTTTGAAAAAGCACCTTGTCTGGCCCAAACCCAAGCTAATATATTCCCAGGAGAAAAAACAGCTGCCTCACCCAACCATCTCTCACTTGTGACCTGCATTCTCCCCATTCATTCCTGTGCCCCCTCTTGCCCAGGAGCATGTGACCATGTGGGTTTGGCAGGCTGTGTGGGGTCGGAAGGGCTAAGCTTCAATATGAAGGAGAGTAGCTTTGTTTTGGCCTGGCTTAAGACAAAGTTGGACTTTTTCCACGGCAGGACGGAGGGAGATGGGATATTGGAAACTCAGGGGCAGCCTTCCACACAAATAAACAATTCTGCCACACCACAATCTACCATGTGTGGCTTGGAATGCTTTCCTAGCAATCTGTGAAAGAGCCTGATTTTCACCTGCAACAATAGCATCTAAGAAACAAGTACTGTACAGCAAGGCTGTGTCAGTGTACTAACAGCAAAGTCAAGGGAAGATCTTTCAGAATAAGTTGAATCAGTATGCAGTCTGCCGAGTAGAAGTATTCATACATAAAAGACAAATGAATTAAAAATGACTCGGTGACACTGGTCATTAATATCTTCAGTGGCTTCTCCTTGCTATGATTGTGTGCCTAACACACAATGCATTGATCACAATTTTCTTCCCAAGGGCTTTGTCACTGGAAGGTCTTGTACTGATCTTCAGCATGCACATTTGTGAAGTTTGCCAGCTCTTTTATCTTAATGATATAGGAAATTCAGCCTCTAGATTTTACGTCGGCCATTTCTGTTTGGCTAGTGTGAGTGGGGCGCTCTTAAATCTGAAAGCATCTGTGAAAACTGGAAAATATTTTTTGAGCCTCAAAAATTGAGGCCAACACCCTACTACTATCCCAACCCCAAAATTGTGTTCCTGGGATCCTTATTAAATAGGCAGCTGGTCTCTCTGGATGAAAAATCTACTTAGTTTTTTCCTTCACTTTCATTAGGTCAATACCAATATTCAAAGGAAACAAAGGAACCTATGAAGACTATTTATTAAAAACAATTCACATAAAACTTATGTATTTGTGGATTTAAAAATTTTTTGGTCAGCTCTGATGTCAGATTTCTAAGTCTAAAGGGAAATAGCTAGGTTATTGAACTTACACGAAATAAGTTTCGGTCTTCCCTGTAGTCTAATTATAGGAAAGCACACGTTCTCGTTGGAAATTTGAAAGCACTTGGGAACTCTGCAGTGAGGGTTTTCGGTGAAACAGTGATGCCTTTTCTCTAATGAGAGCCGGAGTGAGATTTAACAAACCACATATAGTTTGAAGGAGAAAGCATAAGTGCTTATGTGACAAAGCTGATAAAGTCATCACAGCTCTGTAATGTTAGAGAAAATGTAATGATTCCTAATCATTTCCTTCCAATTGGATTCCTCTGTAGACTTCAGAGAATATTCTACAGCAGCTTCCTTCCTGATGAAGACTTTATATGCTGTATGTCAAGACAACAGATATTTCAGTGACAAAGGAGACAGCTACCAGAGGTGGCAATGCCCAGCCAAGCAAACACAAAACACAAACGTGTCCGGTTTTTATAACAAATTTGTTTCTTAACTGGCATCTTCAACATTGTAGGTATGACAAAAATGGACACAGACGAGGGCAGTAGATCGGAACTTATGTTCGTCAAGTCAGAACCGAAAAGAGACACACTGGGTAGGCGTTGGCACTTGCACTTTGAATTTGACGAGGAAGCCTCGTGCTGAGAAGTGGAGGAGGAATGAACACATTGATGGAGAAAGAAAGTGAATGTGAATGGTTGTGCCATCAGCAGTAATGTAATTGTTAGATTGGAGATAAATAACTGCATGTATTAGGGATGGTTTGATTGATAGTGATAACATAAAGCATTAAATATTGACGCCATGTGAGTCATCCTTCTCTCACACACACCACACATACAAGTATGCGGGAATAGGCATAAATCTGTACCTGAATGCGGTGAAAAACTGTTCACATTTGCATTTTGTATGTTTGTATATAAAATGTATTTGTACTATATCGGCTGTGGATTACCTTATTTGGGAGGACTACACATATTTCACAGTAGCGAGAAGTGGGTGTCTCGTTATCCAAACCTGAATGGAAGAGATTTCAAAAAGTGTTGACAGGGTGGTAAAATTATTGTTCGGGACAAATGAAGTATAATTAGTTTTGTTCTCAAGTATTAATCTTGAAGTCAAGAAAATAAAAAATGCTTTTCTAAGTCCAATTGATTTTGTTGGTGTAACACTTTGCTGTATAAATTAGCTTTGCCTGGGCTAAATTAAAGTATTTTATAGTTCTATGCCACATGCAGATGCATTTTACTTATACTGAAATATTTGAGGAATAGATAATTCAGGGAAGTGACAGAATGCATGGTCCAATATTTTTCTAAATAATTGTAACTATAAATAAAAAAGCTGATATTTCAGAATGACAAAATCTCTAAGGGAAAGAATATTAGATTATTACTCTATAGGCTAAATATTTAAAATCATTAAAAAATTCCCATTAGTTGAATATAAACTCTATTGGAACTAGCAATTTATTTTTAATTTTGGATAATTTAAATTGTTTGGGGGCCACTGAAGTTCAGAAAACTGTTAAGAGTCTTATTCATTATTTGACTTTGTATCACAATGGCATGGATTTTGGCTACCTTAACTTAGATGAAATTTGAAATAATTAATGAGTTTTGTATAAATTGTCTGACACCATAACTTATGAGCTATCTGCTTCACTAATATTTATCTTAGCATCCTTGCTTAAATTATCTCAAACAATTTGAGACCTTATTTAACCTAGATCCTTCCATCTTAAAATAGCTCATTTTCAAAGTCCATGTTTCAGGAGTTTTCTGGATCCTCCGAACTGAAACCATTATGTATGGCCCATTCTAAGAACATCTCCAAATAAGTTCTTTCCTTACATTCTTTAAAAGAGCAGGCCGACAGCTCTGGGTGGGGGGCAGTGGTTAAGGAGTGGAGGGAATCGAGCAAAAAGGAAAAAAGACTCGTGGACATAGACAACAGTGTGGTGATTGCCGGAGAAGGGGGGGGGGGGTAATAAGAGGTATAAAAGGTAATGGAAAAACATAATAAAAATACATTTTTAAAAACTCGGAAATTTTGTAACTGATTTTTGGAAAAATTCCATGGTCTTATCCCATCCACAATGCTTGTAGGTCAAGGCAGCCTATATCTTCCTCTACCCCAACCTAAACTCTGTCAGAACAGCACTAATAGATTATCTTGCGTAACTCCCGCCTTATAACACGCCGTCATCACAGCCTTCATAGAAGAGTCAGCTGTAGTCCCAGTTCCCCTAGTACTTAGTGCAGGATTCTCTTTATTCTGTCACAATGAATGTCATATTTCCATATGATCCTTTTTTTTAAATTTAAAGTGTAAAATAGCTAAAAAGAAATATCAAATAATGAGCATTGATTGACTGTTAACTGAAAAATGAAACATCTCCCAGATAAGACAATGCCTTATCTAACCACAGTCAGTTCTCGGGTGAAATTTTTGCAGGGCTCGGCCTCACGTGGTTTCGCGATGAGTCCAATGACAAAGGTAAACATATGTTTCATCTACACAGAGCACTGCCCTTTGTTCTATTGGAACAATAACATGTAAAACAGCAGTCGAGTCTCGGGAGACATTTCCTTGGAGGAAGAATATTCTGAGCTCCATGACTTTATGGGGTTAGGGGGAGCAGACAGACTGCTTTTTGGGGCTGGAGTGATTTCGGTATGGAATGAGCAAGGAGAGAGGCGAGGGCAGGCAACACGTGAATGAGAAGGGAGTCAGCATGCATCTGTGGTTGTGTCCAGGGTGTTGTTTCATGGCTGCTCACTTCTACTGAGTATTGAAGTAGTTGCCTTACGTGAAAGAGAACTAACAAATGCTTATATGCACGTGGTAGCATTTAAAACACTTGTGTGACCTTATAATCTCTGTTGCTTTAAAAGCAATAATTGTTACCATACATTATAGTAATATAATAGAAGCTCATTTCATTTGATTTGGGCTTGTTTTCCTCAGAGGAGTCAAAGATTTCCTGATGTGCAAACCCCTTGCCTCTTTAATTAATAATTTACTTTGCTTTGGGTTGGGTAGTTGGATGCCCTTTTTTCCCAGAATGAAGGGAAATGAGAACACGAAGACCATGACAATACGTATATGGCAGGGACATGACAAAAGCCACCCATGGCTTTACTAATCTGGTCGTCCAGCTGTCACATTGATCTGCCTCCCAGAGCTTGGAATGCCACGGGCCACATCATACCCACACACCACTCACTCATCCACCCAGAAAACCTCCTGCTACATTTCACACTTTAGGCTATGAATCCTTCTTTGTGTTAAGCCGCCCTCTTGGCCACAGTCTCCTGATTCCCTTTGACTGCACTCCCTAACCAAGCCAGATTAGGTCTTTCTTCTGCTTCCATACTCTTACTATACCATTCGCCATGATGAATTTGGCTTCTCCCTCTTCTTCACCTGGGCTAGGGGCTTTCTGAGGGCCAGGGATCCTGACTCTGTAGCACTTAGTTCACTTGTTAGCATAGAAGAGCTTTCCATATATAAACCATTTATATATGCTTTGCCCTTGGCTGCATGCACATTATTTCTTTTCTCATTGAATAAATTGACTCATGGATGTATGGAATTAGCAAACTCATCATGGGTATCAAAATTAAGATATCAAAATATATTTCTCATTACCTTACTGCCGAAGGATAGAACCAAGAAGTTGTAAATGCTAGATGAAATAACATAGAAAGACTAGTTTCTGTAGCACACTTTATTTTTGATAACATTGTAACTTGGCAGGGGACTATATGAAGTATGTATGCACTGAAGAATACTGTAAATTTTGGCATATTTATACTCCTAGTTTGGATTAAAACTCTCACTCTTGCTCTAAACAATGCGAGAGTATTATCTTCATTTCCCAGGTACCTACACAAGAATGTGGGCTATTATAATTATCATTAAGTATTCACACACATGTATATAAAATGTTTATATTTAAGGTCTTAATTTCCAAGTAATGACCTTTAGTATATAAATTCGATAGTAGGTATTTGGGAAAGAGAATTTTCAAAATACATTATCTTATTGCTCGGTGTTTACTGGTAACATAAGCTGAATCCATATAATCACACATTTTTCAAGAGGTAGGATATTTATATAAAATATATTTATGCTTAGACATGTGGAATTTTGTTTACTACCTAACTGATAAGAGGATTCATATTTAAATGTAAATAACTTTGCAGAGTGTAGTGTATTGAAATTACTGATTTTCATACTAGACATTTTAAAATTTGCATGTGTAATTGTGCATTCCTTCATGCAAATAAAAACTGCTTTTTCCTCCTGGAAAAGGTATTTATGAGTGCACACAAAATGTGTATGCAAACATTTGGATTTCCATACATACATATTTATTGTGTTTATGTACCTAATGTTTTTATGTAGTGCACTCTACACATTTTACTTTTAATATGATAAATATTGTTATACTTGGCCTGATGAAGCCTAGAGAAAGCATGTTTGTCACTTTCCATAGTATCTGCATTTTATGAATATTCTATCTATTGAGAAGATATGGGGTGATTTCTTTAAATGGATCATAAAATATCATACGTGAGTGCTCAGTGACCTGGTTTATTTTGGGAAGAGAGTACTCAAATAACAAGGATGCACTTAGTACATATATAAATGATAACTTTTATAAAAAGGAACATTTTTGAGTTGATAAGTTAATGGAATTCTTAGGTCTGGACACTATTCACTGTCAGCTCTGCAAGCAACATGATGGGAAGACACAGAAAAAGTACTGTATATATTATGCGTGACTCTGCACCCACACCGAATTTCCCACTCACATATGCTGTCTGGGACCCGGGACATGTCACAGCCATTTTGTACATGATTCTTTTTTCTAACTATAAAGGCTTGGTGTTGTCATAATAAATATTTAGCTTCTGAGAGTGATGGAGTGCTTCAGTGAACATTATATAACATATTTTTTTCTTATCCGAGTCAACATTTTCCTCAATACCGTGAAGTAAATTAAAATAAACTGTTTAAATCTACTGCTTATGATAAAGAAGACCAAATCGTATTCTAATAAATATGAAATACCGCTTGTCATGTCCCTTTCACTCTGCAGAAATGCTACCACAAGGCTTCACCAGTTAAGTCTAATATGCTGGCATTTATTTTTGCAGCAATAAATGTTAGCATTATATTTTTGCATTAAATTCTGGCATTTTTAAAGATCGCGATGACAAGTAATTTATTCTTCAAATCACTCTGGTTTGTTTTTACTTTTTGAATATGGATTCGGCCATGGGTCTCCAAGCATAATACGGAGCATATTCCATATGTTTTGCAACCTATTAGTTTGATTTAAACCCCCCCTTTTCCATCTGGATTTACGCAAGCCTTTCTTGATGTTATTTGCTCTGAATTATTCCCCGGAAATAATCACACTGAATCCAATTTTACACTGGCTGTGTGGCCAACCAAGTCTATCACCGTAAAGCTTTAAGGCTTTTATAGTTTGTTTCCATGAAGGCAATGCCTCACATATTCCATATATGAATACATAATAGGCTATTGTGACACACATTGAAAAGTTTTTTTCTCTCCCCGTCCTTAAATACGGAATGGGTGTGATGATAGATCTGAGGAACTAAATCGTTATGGAGTCAGCGAAACAAAGCAACATGTAAAAATAATGTTTCTTTGCACAGTCAATTTAAAACCTGCCTACAATAGATTGGGTCAATCTATCTATGATTTGAAAGAAAACCTCAAAGACACTAATTTAGTGCCGAATGCAATGATGCAGGTTTTTTGCACTTTGAAGATTTATTTCTTTTAGTAATACAACGGCTAAAAGAGAATATAAATCTGAGATTCATCTTTTTTTAAACCATATTTTTAAAGGACTGTCTTCTCTGGGCTAAGCAAAGAGTGAAACAGAACATTTTTCAAAGTAGGTAATAAATCCAGGCAATCCAGACTTAGAACCTTGTCTTTTGTTTTTTTCTCTTTCATTGGTGGATAGTTTTAGTCTATATCCTTTGGGAAAAAGAATATCAGTTATTTTTCTGTCCATATTTAGTCATTAGTTTCCAGTGACCCTAAGAGAAAACTTGAAATATTGAAAAACTACCAAATTGCAGCAGAGAGCTGAGCTGTTTTCCATTTCAAATGAAAATCCGGGGAATTTTCATGGGTTATTGTGCATGAGACAATGGGTCGGTGGTTGGCCACACCCACACAGGTCTGTTTTGCTTTCCCATCACTACTGGGGAAGTTCAGACCACTTAATATTTGCTAATTAAAAATTAGAAATACATGTGCTGGAAATCTGTTCATTTTGGAAAATAGTTTTTTTTCCCTTGTGATAAACTTACTTTCAGCCTTTCACGATATACAATTAGAATCAAAATCTATGTTGAAGATTTGTTTTGAGAATTATTTCTAGTTTTTTTTTTAATCAAGGCAATGAAATATGAGGGTTAAAAGATGTTCTAAATTACAAATCTAATTTTTTTCCTCTAGTTACATGGATGAAATGGCTTGGCAAGGTAAAATGCAGAGCAATCATAGGGATGCTTCTGACAGGGGAAAGTTTTCATGCGATTGAGGTCAAATATGCACAGGCCAAGTGAGACGGAGAAAGGAGGTAATTATTCATGTGATTCTAGACTCAAAGGGAAAGATTTAAGCACAACTGTTTAGAAAATTGAGAAAAATTTTCTTTTACTTTGGCTTATTTAAATAATTACCTTAATTTTCTTCTTTGTCCCTCTACTGTAGATAAATGTGTCTTAGCACATACCCGATAAATAGCTATTTTACTTAATTACCATACATCTGCAGATAATTATTTAACCTACCTTGCCTTAACATACCCTTCTGCAGGATGGAGAAGAATTGATGTTCTTCATGAGGATTTTTAAAAGATTAGCCAAGTGATTGTAGGTGAACTAGGACAGCCTGAGAAACACTATTCCAATGGTAAGCAATGTATTATACTTCATGTTGAGATACACATTTTATACAAATGAAACTTTTGTAGTAATATAGAAATTGTAAAAAATAGGTATACCATATGGTGCCAAGAACTTAGTCATTTTCACACTAAAACTTTAAAATCTTGACCCATTTTTTATTTTATAGATATATATTATTTTAAGTTGTATCCATGTTGTAGCATGTGTCAATACTTTATTATTTTTTATTGCTGAATTATATTTCATTATACCACATTTATCTTATTTATCCACTCATCATTTAATGAACATTTGACTTGTTATCAATTTTAGCTGGTATGAATAATGTTGCTATGAACATTAATGTTTAAAATTTGCATGGATTATGTTTTTATTTATCTTGGAAATGTATCTGAGGGTGAAATTGCTGGTTCATACAGCAACTTTATGTTTAATATTGTTTTCAATGCACCTCCCCCATTTTACATTCTCACCAGCAATGTGTAAGGATTCTCATTTCTTCATATCCTTGACCCCACACAGCTAGTCTTATCATATCCATTCCAGTGTGTGTGAAATGGTATTTGTGGTTTAGACTTTCATATTGCTAATAGGCAATGCTGTTGAACATTTTTTCATGAGCTTATTGGCCATTTGTGTACCTTATTTGGAGAAATTATAATTTTCTATTTTTCAGAATGTTTATTTGTCTTTTTATTATTGAATTGTAAGAGTTCTTTTTATATTTGTAATACAGTTCTTTATAAGGTATACTATTTAAAAATATGTTCTTTCGTTTTGTGTGTGATTTTTAATGTTCTTATTTAGTGTTTATTCTCTACATTTTGTTCTCTGCAGTGTTTATTTTTCAATTTATTTCTGTTGTCCATCTTGAGTTAATTTTGTATTACTGTAAGATAGGCATCTAACTTTTTTGCACGTGGTTATCCAGCACCACATTTCCCCCCATTAAATTGTCTTCACATCCCCTCCTTGTTTAAATCAATTGACCATGAATACAAGGGTTCATTTCTGGACTGGAAATTCCGTCCATTAATCCTTGACCCTCTTTCTGCCAGTACCACAGTTTTTTGTTTACTGTAGCTTTGTAGTAAGTTTTGAATTTGAGACATATTGGTTATCTAACTTTGTTCTTTTTAAAGGTATCTTTGGCTATTCTTGGTTCTTTACATTTTAATATTCATTTTAGGATAACTGTAACTTCTGTCACCTTCTAGTTTGGGATTCTGATAGGGGCTGAATTTAATATCTTCATAAATTTGGGGACTTTTTCCAGCTTTCCAATGTTAAGTCGTTCAGAGATGGCAGAAAGAAGATGATAAAAAAAATAGCAGCCTGCCTCCAGAGAGGAATTGGGAACTATGAAGAAAGAGATACCTGCCTAGTTGGCTTGAAGCTTTTCCAGAATAGAGTTTCTATCTCATTGACTTCAATGGGAGGGATTGGGTTATTTCAAATGCCAAAGGCTTTTGTTTTTCTAAGGTTTAGTAGATTTCCTAGACTACATGTTTCTCCATTTGGGGTATGGTCTTAGGATAATTTACAGATTCTTTAAATAGTTGATTTTTCAAAATATTTTATTTACTTATTTTTAGAAAGAGAGGAAGCAAAGGAGAAAGAGAGGGAGAGAAATATCAATGTGTGGTTGCTTTCTGCATGGCCCCTACTGGGGACCTAGCCCACAACCCAGGCATGTGCCCTGAGTGGGAATCGAACCTGCGACCCTTTGGTTCACAGCCTGTGCTCACTCCTCTGAGCTACACCAGCCAGGGAAAATAGTTGATTTTTAAAACAATTGTTTTGTTTTGTGTTTTTATTTAATAGTTTTATGTTGCTATTTAGCTGGGAAGATGGTCTGCAATGACCTGAAGCCACCATTCCAGAACAAAATAAGTGTTTTGGTTATGCAGGTAGGATAGCCAAAGCCAGTGGTGTAAGGAGTCAATGAAAATTAAAGAAGTATAGTTAACACAGATTGTTGTGCCATTTGCACTATGAAGGGGAGGAGAAAGATGAAGTAACAGTTTTAGGTGTGCAAGAAAATCAGTATGGATTCTGTTCCATGTTTTTTAATCAACATGGTGATAACTTGGGTATTTTTAAATGATAAGAAACATCGGGAAACACAATCGAATTTTGTAAATTCGTCAGTTTGGTGACCAGAAGTTGAAGAAGTGGTGAGTTGATGACTTCAATTTTCTGCGTGAGTTATGAGACATGATCATCGTGTGAGAGCCGGGGGCTCAAAGAGGAGTCAAGTTTTGGAGGTGAAATGTGAGGAAGTTTGAAACTGGTAACATGGTCAGTGGGGTAGAACCTCTCAGGAGAATATAAGTCAGGCTGGCATGTACCTGTGGAGGTGCAGGTAAGGTTGACAGGTGTAGCTTTAGACAGTACTGCTTGTTTTTACCTGCATGCCCACAACTGACTTGTTTGGCAATTTCTGGACACATTTTGAGCATTTGAACAAGATCTTTTCTCAGTTTAGAAAGGAGTTCTCTCTTCTCTAAAGTTTAAAGCCAGGAACTTATTTTCCTTTTTTGCACAATTATATTGGATGTTGTTTTCACATAATTTTTTTCTTAGATTGATGAGACGCAGACTTAGTGTGGGTGACTATTTATAGTGGGATCCTCCTCAGGGAAACTTCCTTACATTTATTACCAAATGCTCACCGCTCTCACACCTTTAGTAACACTGTTCAAGATCACAAATGCAATCTTCTTCAACAGCGATCCAGATGAAAGTTTTCAATGTGACATTCTGTGAGTGAATTTATGGTAATTGTTTCTAACATCTGCAGAAATTACAACAGCCAGTAGGGGAAGAATGACTTACTGCTTCTCTTCCACCATACTCGAGAATAAATTGAGCAACCACCATTTTCCTTGTGATGACTGACAAGTAGAGAGTGTGGTCTGGCAGTTGACAATTAACAAATTATGTTTTATTCTTTCTCCTGAGGGCATTAGGGACATGATATTTTCCTCCATTTCCACTAATTAGGAGTGGGTAAATCTCTGAAGGCTCTGTCATTGGATTCAGTTTGGATTAGGTTTGTCTGACTGTCAAATTGATATATGGTATGACATGAATCAGAGCCGTCTAAATCTTCACACCTAATTGAATTAGTACTTCTCTTACATCTAATGATCCCAGCCTGTCTTCTTCATTCTGTCACAGATTCACTCATTATAACCCACTTTAGACTGTTCTGCTCTAACCTTTGATTTTTCCTGAAAGTCCCACTTTAAGTCAAATATTACTTTTTATATCTTAAATATTACTTTTTTTTTATCTTATGGGCAATAAATGTTGTGTAGTTTGGGGCAGCATAAATCACGAGTAACTTGAGCCTCAAGTACTTGACATTGAGATTGCCCTGAGAGAGAAACTACCTACCAAATAGTGTATAAGATGTGACCTACAAACTTTTCTTGGTGTAACTGAATAGTTGCTGGGAGGGAGTAAGTCTTTGAATAATGATCACATGCAAATAAAGTGTTACAATTAAAAGAGATTCGATGGGGAGTAAGAGAATCAGGTAAATCAGGGGTCCCAAATCCCTGGTACTGATCCACGAGTGAAGCTCCTGTGAAATCCACCTCATGTCTCCCCCAACATCCATCCATGGCAGATGAGCCAGGGAAGCTCAGTTAAGCTCTGCCCTGCCCACCCCCATCTTCCGTGACACTGGTCCCTGGTGCCCAAAAGGTTGGGGGCCACTGGTAAATGATTTGGTTAGAAGTACAAACCGTTGACACTGGACATGTATCTTGGAAGCTTTACTAATATCAATAATTATATGTTGCATACTTTGCATTTACTTATTTGTTGCTTACTTTGTTCCAGGTCCTATTCTAAGGGCTTATTATAATTTAGTGATGTGGTACTCACAACAGTCATCAGTTAAATTGTTTTCCTTTTTAATCTTACTTGGCAGACAAGAAAGTACCAACTTGGGGATTTTCGGCAATAGGCTCGGTATTCCACATTCACAAAGCAGTAGAAATGAGTTTGAAATACAGAGCCCGTCACCAACCATTTCTTGTGCTTGGTGAGGAGAATGGTGGGGAGAAGGTGGAAGGCTTTGCATCACTACTCTCATCTGTGTAACTAGAATAAAAGTATTTATTTTTCCTAACTCTCATGTCTCTTATGGGTATCAAATGAGAAACTGTACAGGAAAAGCACTTTGCTCAAATATTTTGTGGCTTTAACTCTCAGAGCCTCTTGCACCATAAACTAGGCAAAGGTTACTTGTTAACACACTAGGAATGCACCGGGAGAGGGACAGTGTGCTCTCAAAACCAGAGGGAAATGTTAAAAAGGGGAGTATGATTTGAAGATACATGTCAGAGAGGTGGTCAGTCCAAAGGGCAGGAACAAGGTGTGGCCTTGGTGATGAGTCTGGTGCATTAAAGGAAGTGCCCAGACACCCATACACCCCGAGGTGTGTTCATCAAGCCTGCTAATTATTGAGGCCTGGCAGTTATTGAGACCTGGTAATTAACTATTGTGGTCCATACTTTCTTCCAAGGACAAGTCCACTTTCACCCCCGGGTGTACTTAATTTCTAAAGGACACACCTGTCTGGTGGATACACAGCTACTTCCCTCCAGGACTGTTCAATAACCACACAATTAGCTGTGAATGAACTAAGGTTCATTCAGTCAGTGTCCTGTGTATGTACGGAAATTAGGATAATTGCATTTTCCTTTATATAATTCTTCAACCTTTAACTGTTACATTTCATATAGGTTTAATTAATATTTAAACCTTAGTTTGTATTAATAGATTTTGTTTCACTCCTTCCACTGTTGGCCATTAAAGTATTTGAGAGGAACTAGCAATTGAGATTATTTACTATTACTACTCTGTGGAAAATTCTTAGGCCAGTGCTTTTCAACTTTGATTTATTTTTTCCTCTCCTGGCACACATGACAGACCTTTACATAATACCTGGGAAAGGCTATGCAAGACTTCGCTAGCTTTGGGACTGAGGAAAATAATGCCTGAGTAGATCACTCCATTCTGGCTTGGTATTTGGCAAGCTCTGTATACAATGGCAGTATTTATTAAACAGAATATTAAATGAGCTAAAATAAGTTAGAAGTATATACAGTTGTTAACATTAAGGGACCAAAAGTTAATGTTTTTATTTCCATAAAATTGAATATACCTTTTTATTAAATGCCCCTTTCTGCTGCTAAAGGGGAAAAAAGAACTTGTTAAAATTAAATAATTCTCTTCTGACTTTAAAATTATCTATTTTGGTTGACTTCAGTGTGTTCAGGGGATTAACTTTTGTACTAGATTGGGTGGAAAGTGTACTCAAAAAAAAACACAGTCTTTACGTATCAAGGATGTTGGCTCACCTCTGATATCAAAATTCAACAAGGCTGCTAAAAGAGAAAATTATTTTTGTTATTGAGTTGTATTAGTTCTTTACACATTTTATATATTAGCCTATTATCAGATGTATTATTAGCAAATATTTTCTCCCAATCAGTAGATGGCCTTTTCATTTCAGTGATGCTTTTCACCAAAACCAATTCAAGAAAGTTACTGCTTATGCTTTCTCCTAGGAGTTTTATGGTCTGAGGTCTCACATTCAAGTCTATAATCCATTTTGAGGTAACCTTCATGCATAGTGTAAGACAGTGGTTGAGTTTTATTCTTTTGTATGTGGTTATCCATTTTTCCCATGATTACCTACATAGGTAATTCTCAAAAAATAAACTACACACCATCTCAACAAAAAAATCTAATTAGGTGAATTCAAGAAAATTATACACAAATAACAAATTATAGAAATCAAAAGTTCACTGGTAAACCATCATTAAATAATTCAAAAAATAAGAACAAAACTATTTAAATGACAAAAACTAACATATTTTTATTTGAATATATACAATTGATTTTCATTCAGTAATATAGCTAAATTATTAATTCAAGTCAAGCTATGTTTAAATTTAATGCAATAGGCATAAAAAAATTTTGGTGGATATATTGCCACAAACACAAAGAATTTCAGTCTATTTTCTCTTCTGTAAATGCATACATTTCAAGTTAATTTCTCTTTTTCCCTTTAACTGTCAAGTTTTCAAGTTAATTTCTGATAACTAAATAATCTGGCTTCTACTTATCTTGAATGAATCTCTTTTTCCTGGTACCTTTCTATAAAAGCATTTTTTATATCTTACATAAAATGGTTTGCATATTACTAGACTTCATTTGATCCTCAAAATATTGTTATGAATTATCCAGCCTCATTTTACAGAGGAGGAAGTAGCAATAAATATATGTTTATCTTATTAAACAGCAAGTGGTAGTAGTGGAATTGAAAGGTAGACCTTCCAATTTCAAATTTTATAGTCCATTGGATAAATAATTACTCTGCCCACTGGCATCTGGTTCTCTTCACCTTCTGAGGAGGAGAAATGAGGATATCGCAGCCCATTATGGGTGGATGGGGTCACATGGCTCGTTCTGGCCAATGAGCAGTGATGTAGCCGTGTCTGTTTAACTGGTGATGTAGGCACCCTCCTTTCTTTCTGGTGATGTGCCTGGTGACGTTGAAGACAGTGCATGTCTTCTCAGTGACTATTAAGACATTGGCTGCTTGAGTGACTAACCGACCCATGCCAGAAATGTAACATTTAGAAGATAGTAAACTTTGTAATGTAAGCCACTAAGATTCTGGAGTGATTTATATCGTTAGTGTAAAATATACATCTGCCTTAACGATCACCTCTTTTCTGTAAATCAAACATATAGTTTCTATATATTTTTAAAAAGTCATTGAAATGCCTTAAATCTCATTGAAGCTATGGTTATTTATTTTAAAAGATAATAATCATGGATATGGCTTTATTTATAAAAAATGTAATATTACTTTTTGTGTTTCAAGGAAGATAATGGGATTTTTTAATCAGGAAGGGAAGTTACATACTTGAAAATCATAATCAGAATTTCCAAAGGTATGTGAAATACCTTGGTGGTTTTCAAATGAAAAAGACTCTTAAAATAACATTTTAAATATACAAATACACTAGTATAAATATATATTCTATAACGTGATAGTTGTTCAGAACATTCCCTTCATAGTATCCTGAAGGCAAACTTTAAAGATATACAACCCAATAGCCAGAGGAACTGTGGAACTGAGAGATAGTCAATTATGTTATGAAGCACGCTTTATTTTTTAAGAAATGTTTTAGTCAAATTTATTGAGGTAACAGTGATTAATAACATTATATAAATTTTAGGGGTAAAACTTGATGACATCTGTATACTCCATTGGGTGCTGAGCACCCAAAGTCTAGCCCTCTTCTGTGACCATGTATTCGCCTCCCTTCACCCTCTTCCTTCTCCCCCATCACCCTCCCTGCAGTTAACCGTGGTTCTGTGTCCATGAGTTTGTTTATCTGCTGCTGTTTGTTTTATATCCCACATGAATGAAACCATCTAGTCCTTGTCCTTTCCATCTGACCCATTTAGCTTAACGTGATGCTCCAAAGACCCGTCCATGTGTAGTTGTTATCACGGTTTCCCAACACCCTTTATTTTAAAGGAGACAAAATACAGGAGAAATTTTATAACCATTACGATGGTTATGATACAGAGAGAAGTGGCCGGATCACAGGGCATAAGAAGGGCCAAGAGAGACAACCCAGCCTGAGGTAAAGGCAGCAGTGTTATCGCCCCGGTGACCAAGCTAGCCCAACCCTGGAGCAGGTCATTGCACTGAGCATTCCAGAGGCTAGTGGGAGTGACTGACAAAGGAAAAGGCCTTCCTACTCATTTCTGGTCCTAGAGGACACAGCAGCATGTATCTCAAAGGTCACACACGGCGAAAGGGGGAGGTCTTGTTTTGGGAAAAAAAAGCTGTCAGTGTAGCCTGGGCAAATGCACAGGATTGGCTGGGCGGAGGGGCAGACTTTCCCAGAGGCATGGGAGTTTGAGGTGGGAGATTGAAACTGAGGGAAGGTGCCATCTGCCTAGCCACCTCAGGCTCCAAAGGACAGATAAAGATGGAGTGGAAATTCTGGTCATTGTTTAGAGATTCAGTGTATTTGGGAGTGGTGGATTTTCCTCTGGGTTTTCCATAATGGGCAAGCTTTGAAGCAGAAGAAGCCTGCCTTTCTCCCAGATTGTGCAGATGTTGAATAAAAGATCTCTTTCCTATTTTTACCAAAACTCTGCCTCCAAAGTTTGCCTGTGGGTGAGAGCAGGCAGCCAAACTCCTCTTCTGTTAGGTAACAGTTACATTTTTCTTTTTCAATTTTGAAACCTCAGAGATGTCTGAGGAGTAACCACTACACTTCCCTCAGTGGAGAAGTAGCTGAGAATGACACCAGTCCATTTGACAAGAACGTGCTGTGATTGAAGAGCCAGCAGGAGAGATACACAGTGTATAACAGAGGGTTTCAGTAAGAATTAGAATGAGCAAATTCAGAGTTGTGTAAAAGGTATAAGCATGCTCACTGAACTGAAAAACATTATTCCTTTTGTGTGACACTCTCGCAATAAAAATTCAAAGTTGCAGACCAGGTGAGGCAGTAACAAATAGAGCAGTCAGAGAGATTCACTGTGGCCTCTGACCCAATCACAAGCATCAAAGTTCTCTCATAGACATTGTAATTAGGAAGAAGTAAAGCAAATGTTTATGTTTTATTCACTAAAGATTATGGTAATGAGTCAAGTTGCAAAGGCATCCTATAGTTTCTTTTTATTTCTCAGTGTGTTCATTGGGCTTATCACTGACCAGAGTGACAGAAAGCAGAAGAAATGCAGGATTTATATCACTTTGGAACAAAGGTATACTTTGACTTTTCCAGAAAAAAATAAGTTTGAACGTGAGAGATTTTTACAATATTTGCTAAACCTGATAGCCATAATTTCTACTCTAGCTACGAAAGAGTGGTTGGTGCCACCGCCTGGTGTGGGGCATAAAGCCAGTATCCGTGGACACATCGCCTGATTTCCATAATCAGCTCTTGGAGTCCTTCACATAGTTTTATCTTTCTGAATGTGTGGAGGAAGCGTCACTGCTCTATAATTTTCCACAATGCAGTCAGTCTATATTTTAGTATTTATTATGTTCTATATTTAGTATCTGTCCTTGGTAACACTCTAAGTAGTTGTTTCTGTATTGAATAGTTTCTACCTGGTTATGCATATCTGAAGCTAACTCTGATGCCCACAGAACAATAGAAGCAGCAGCAGCAGCAGCAGCAAAAAGCAAAAAGACAATAACGGACATATTAGAAGGACACTGGGTACCTCTTGGAATCTAAGGACAGACATACCTGTCGGGAATGGGCTCTAGTGAGCTCCGGAACTACTGGAAACCCAGTAGCAGATCTCTTGGCCTCCAACTGTTTCTTTTCCCCCATTTGCCCTAAACAGTCAACCATCCACCATCATTTTCGTGGTCAACTGAAGGTGCCGAAGTCAACCATTTGCCATCATTTTCATGGTCAACTGAAGGTGCCGAGAGAAAAACAAGCCTCTGCTTCCCACTCACACTTCTTAATTTACAGGGCATATCAATAGTTTGCCCACCTGGGGCAAGATTGTCTCACAATGGCTACATTGTTCTGATTTAGTGTTCTCCATGACAACCATGTGAGGAGCGATCGGAGCATCTGGAACACTGGTGGCTCTGGGAGATGTGATAATGACCATCTGAAAAGACTGGAATGGTGTTAAGAATTTGACGCATTTGTGGCAATCCAAGAATTTTGTTGAATCTCCCACCCTCTAAGAGGAACTTCTGTGTCCATTATGTTCTTTGGCTACATCAGAGGAAAACAGGAAAAAATGTACCCTCATTAACGGCTGAGGAGCTTTCTGAGCTCCCTTCCTGCCTGTGAGATATTGGAAGGCCAAGGGTGTTGTGAGTTGAATTGTGTGCCCCTGCCCAGAATATAACCTCAGAATATAACCTAACCTGGAAATACAGTGTTGAAAATGTAATTAATTTACATGAGGTGATAGTTAATTTTCTGTGACTGGATCACAGGATTCCTAAATACTTGGTTAAATGTTATTTCCAAGGTGTCTATGAGGGTGTTTCTGGATGGGGCTGTTGTGGAAAATAACTCACATGTGGGAGAGATGGCGGAGTACGATCCTTGATTATGCGCACGGGCTCAGGGGAGAATCTCCAAATTCTGAGCAAATGAGCTCAAGCTGAAGTTTCCTTATATGCTTGTTACACAGGCAGAAGGAGGAGGAAAGGAGTGCAGCTTCTAAAACGGGGGTTAGTGTATGACCTTGAGATAACTGCTTATCTGGGAATGGCTGCTGGCTGGGAACAGCTGCTGGTCAGCTCCTACCTAAGAATAGCTACTTCTCAGCTATGTCCTGTTACAGGGCTAGCATCTGAATCAGCAGACTGAGTAAAGGGGCCTTGCTCTATCCACTGTGGCCATCATCCAATCCACTGAGTGTCTGAAGAGGACAGCAAGGTGCGGGGAGGGAGGATCTTGATGCTCCAGGTTCTCGGGCTTTTAAATTTGAACTGGAATTTACACCATTGGTTCTCTGGCTTTCGGGCCTTTGAACTACACCACCAGCTTTCTTGGGTTTCTATCTTGCAGACATCACATCATCTCAGCTTCCATAATTGGAGGAGCCAAAACCTTATTATCACTACAAATCTCTTTCACTATTTATTCCTGTCTCTATCTCTCTCTAATCTCTATCATCTCTATCTATCTCTGTCTCCATCTCTGTGTCCTATTCTGTTTCTCAGGAAAATCCTGAATGATTCAGAAGTCAGAAATACTGTTGGAGTAGGGTGGGCCTCTAATACAATCTGAATAGTGTTCTTATAAAAGGGGCAATCTGGAGACAAACACAGAGGGAAAGTGATGTGAAGAGACACAGGGAGAAGATAACCATACAAGAGCCAAGGAGGAAGGCCTGGAGTACATCCTTCCCTCATAGCCCTCAGAAGGTATCAGTATTCCCAACACCTTGGTCTTAGACTTCTAGCCTCCAGAACTGTGAGATAAATACACTTCTGTGGTTTAAGCCACCTACTTGTTATACTTTGTTACAGCAGCACGGCTTTGCTAAAACAAAAGGTTGTTTTTCATTCCACGTTATTGGCATCTCAGGTTGGTTACACTCTAGCAAAAATGTAGTTGATTCCAGTCAACTTTATTCAGTAATCTTGACACTGACAGTTCTTTTTATTTTTCTGTGCGTGTCTGCTCTCTTTCATCTATGCTGCTGTCTCTGGAATTAAGGGCAAGGTGCTTGAGTCTATCAGTCTTACATAAAAAAATATCCTCAGTGTCTTCCTCTGAGCCATTTTTCCCACTTAACGTATTTACTATGCATCATCTGAATTCACTTATTGCCAGAGGGTTTAATTTTAATCAGTTCTTATGAGTCAAAATATGCCCTAAGTTTTTCTTTTATGATTTCTAGTTGGAAAAAAAAGGTGCTTGTTTCTATTCAATAAGAATGAAACTTCAGGACTCTTTTTGTTCTCCTTTACCTAATAATCATATTTGTGAACTGGACTATTGTAAGAACATGTCTTTGTCAGGTAGAGTAGTAGAATATGGATAATAGTAGACAACACATACTGTAATATTTAAATTTTTGACATCGTTCCTGTAAAATAATGAGCTCATTAGACATCAACTCTCTCTCTGTCTCTCTCAAGTTATTGTGGATTAATGTCTTACTAATTTTATATAGACACCAATATTCTTTCTTTCAGATCTACCACCTGACTCTCAAGACAATTCTACCTGTTACAGGTAGAATATAACTTTCATGCTGCATTTCCAGTACCAATTTTTATATGAGTTGGGGTAAGCTAGGTTATGTAGCAATAACTTGTAAAGCACAATGAAATATAGTATTTCCTATTGTTCAATATTGTGAAGGGAGCTAGGGTACTGATACTGGTTATTTTTGCATTGAGACTTGGGCTAATGAACAGGAAACTGTGGAGCGATTCCATCATAGTTGCAGGGGGAAAAGAGAGTGCTGGTTGAACTCACGTAACAATTACACGCTTGGTCCGAAAGTGAGACATGTCACTTGTGTTCAGAATGATTGACCAGAACAGGTCACAGGGTCCCGGGCAACTATGAGAGTCTCAAGACATGCAGGCCTATTATGAGTGTTAATGGAAGAAAGAATTGAAATAGTTGACATACAGGACTGTGTGGGGAATAGTGATATAAACATCATTTTTAAAAACAAAGCAAATGAATCCTAGAGGACTTAGAATCTCAGAAATAAATGGAATCACTACTTGAATTATTGTGTGATTCCCAAATTCTTCATTTTTTATTCTTATCATGTTTTTTTCTTAGATTGAATTATCCTGAGATCTTCTCAAGGATGAAACAAAGGAATGTGGTTGCAACTGTAATAATAAGGGGACAGAGTGGACCCTGAGAGAACCCCTTTATCACAGCAGTGGAGACCGGGGTGGAGATGTGGCTACCCCCACTCCCCCAATACTCACTGAACTCCCACTTTGTACCTAATACGTCACTAATCACTTTCATTTCAATGATGACAGCTAAACCTCATAACATAGCATAAAGGGACATACCTGTGTACAAGAAGCTATGCAATGCAGCTTTTTTGAAATAAGTTTTCTTTTCCAAAGACGATGATTGAAGACAGAGAATCAGATATAATTCAGTTATGTGAGTGAGATAACGGAACAAAACGTGCAAGCCTGTAACCTGCATTGCACATAAGCTAGACGTGAGCATACACCTGCTCTTTCCTCCAACTTCCCCTGACACGTAAGGTGACCCCCGCTCCTTCTCTGAGAAGTGTCTTAGCAGAAAGGCCTTGGCCTGAGGGTCCGGCGCATGACACATGCGTTCTCTCCAGACGCAGATGCCCTCTCCCGCTCCGGCTTGCTTAGTGAGCTGGAGCTCGTTCCTGATGGGGGTGTTAATAGGCCTCTCCAGCCTGAAGGCAATTTTTCCTTTTCATAGTCAATAGACTCTAAAAATTTTTGAAAAGAAACATAGCCTGAAACTCATTTTAAAAGTGTGCTGACTTTTCTATTTCTTAACAGCGTTTATCTTGAAAATAAGTTCTCTGTTTCATTATACATTTCACACCACTCCCTTCTAGTAGTAACTTACTAGGTTTTTATTTGTTTGTTTTTTTTATTGTAAGTTTCCTTTTTCACTTTCAAACCTTTCCTATCTTAAAATAACCCTTTACCTTCTTAGAGCTCCACTTTCCAGGCATGCTTTTTTCTTCTGTTTTCTGCTGACCTCTGACCTCCTTGGACCATGGTTTACTGGGACTTAGTTCCTTAAATAGTACATTATCTATCTTTTCACTTCTAAAATTTGACCTTGCCACTCTCCTGAAAATATCACTAACGATCTCATTAATTCTTCCATCAAATACTGATTGAACACCTTGATGTACTGTGCTGTTTTAAGCAAGGAGTGCATTAGTAAACAGATACAGCACTGACTCCTATAATGTTTGCTTCAACAAAACTGTAAATAAAAATTGCAGTTAGGACTTGAGTGATTCTTCCACACTATATTTCTGACACCAAATGATAGGGATTTGTTCCTCTTGATGCCAAGTAGTATTTTTTTTCCTCTTTCCAGTATCACTTCGCCAACTGTCTGACATCAACTGAATATCTAACAATTCAATTTAAATCTGATACTTTCAACCTGGGGTTAGTTAGCATCAGGTCCTGTAAAGTACAGGGATCAATCCAACAAAACACTCCACTTCAGATGTCAATCTCAAGTCCCAGGCCACTGGTCCTTTGGACCAAACCATCTATAAGTCAGGGGTTCTTAGGAGCCCATCTTCGGGTCTGGTATTTTGTTTGACCAGCTCACAGAACTCAGGGAGGTTTTATAAAGGGTACCACTTAGGAAGAGTATCACTAGTATATTATAAAGGACATGTGCAGGAGCAGTTAAATGTAAGAGATGCATAAGGCAAGGTGTAGACAGATGTGTGTGAGTGTAGGGCTTCCACGTGCGCTCTGGGGGTGCCACTCTTCCCACAACTGAATGTGTTCATGAATTCAGAAACGTATGCCTCTTGATGGTTTCTGTGTGTTTGTGTGTATGTACACACGTGTGTGTGTGTGCATGCTCTGAATGTAGGGGATTTGCTAATTATACATAAGCCTCCAGAAATTTTTAGGATGCATTGAGCCAACTCCTTCATCCCTTCTTGTCTTCTTCCTCATGGTATGCATAGGAGTCTCAAAATCTGGAGCTTAGGGCAAATCAAAGGTAGGATGCTGGATTCTCCACATCAGAATCACCTTGCCAGCTTGTCAAAAATACACATTTCTGGGAAAAT